>NC_086249.1:9214385-9514385 GCF_021018805.1 Prinia subflava | reverse complement strand
AAAGCCAAAAATACAAATTAGCAGCTTTCCTCCAGGGCCACAACAGTTCAGTAAAAACTTTCCAAATCAGGTTGTCCCTAAGAGGTTCAGACAGAAGCGGTGAGTGCAGTTCCACAGCACCACTCCAAGCTCCCAGCACACCCACACCACAGCCATCGTAACAATGTCTGATCTATAGAGCAGGACAGTCACTCATTCTACCCATGCAATCAAAGTGGTCTTTGTGGCTACAATTTCTCAGGGATGGCAAGCGGCAGAGAGTAAGGCTGGTCCCTGCCTGTTCCTACCACAGGGATACTCCCAGCAGTACTATAGATATAAAGGGATACTCCCTTTATCTATAAAGGACAGGATAAGCATTTTACAGACCACCCAAATACAGGTTGCCTACTCAATCTTAATTCTGCCATTTTCTAACTGTTGATTCTGAATGCTTAACATTCATATTCTTTAAACCTAAGACTTATTTTGTACCTCAGTGCAGAAGGAAAAAAGAATGGATAAATATGGCAGAAGTTAATATATTCTCTTTCCACTTGGATGCCATTATTAAATAAAAAATATCTGCTAAGGATGCTACAGACAAAACCATTCTCTTGGAACCATACAACCCATGAGCATTTGCAGAAACAGTTGAAAAATCATGTTGTGACTGACCACATCTCCCAACATTTCTGACTTAACTTACCAGCAGCACCCAAACAAGCCCTTGGTCTACCAGAAAAATGAAAAGTACTACTACTACAAAACATTAAGTATATCTACTTTTTAAGAAGCTTTATCAGTAGTGTATTAGCTTTAAGTATGCTTGATATAGCTGGCCTTCTTATACCTGTATGCAATAACTGACTTACACTAGTATAAAATAAATTATTATTGTAATTACTACCTGACAGTAACAGGTAAGGGCAAAAAGTACTGAATAATGTATGTTAAAGTGACCATATACTGTGATCCTCTCCATATGGAGAGCATTTACAGGAGGGCCACAAAGGTCTGGAGGGGAAGCCCTGTGGGGACTGGCTGAGGTCACTTGGTCTGTTCAGCCTTGAGAAGAGACTGAGGGGAGACCTCATTTTGGTCTTCAACATCCTCACGAGGGGAAGTGGAGAGGCAGACACTGATCTCTTGATCTCTTCTCTCTGGTGATCAGTGACAGGACCTGAGGGAATGGCACCAAACTGTGACTGTGTCAGGAGAGGTTTAGGCTGCATGTCAGGAAAATGTTCTTCACCCAGAGAGTGGCTGGGCACTGGAACAGGCTCCCAGGGGAGTGGTCACAGCACCAAACCTGACAGAGCTCAAGAAGCTTTTGGATAACACTCTCAGGCACATATAGAACTGCATCCAGCTCTGGGTTCCCAGCACAGGAAGGACAGGGACCTATTGGAGCCGGGCCAGTCGAGGCCATCAAGGTGCTGGAGCAGCTCTGCTGTGAGCAAAGGCTGATAGAATTTGGATTGGGATTGTTCTGACTCGAACAGAGAAGGCTTTGGGGTGACCTAATTGTGGCCTTACAGTACCTAAGGGGAGCCTAACAAGAAAGATGGAGAAAGACTATTTACAAGCACCTGGAGTGATAAGACAAGGGGGAATAGCTGCAAACTGACAGAAAACACATTTAGACAGAGTATTAGGAAGAAATTCTTTACTGCTGAGGGTGGTGAGGCACTGAACAGCTTTCCCTGAGAAGCTGTGGATACCACATCCCTAGATTGCTCAAAGCCAGGTTGGATGGGGCCCTGAGCAACCTGGTCTAGTGGAAGGTATCGCTGGCTCATGGCAAGGGGTTGGAAAGAGACGATATTCAGGGTCCATTCAAGCCCAGGCCATTCCATGATCCTGTGGTACAAATGAAATAACCTTATTCTCCTGAGATCTCACCTAACACCCAGGCATCTTCCACAACTTGCTAGGAAAGCTCCATGTTTAATTTAGGCCTGCACTGACTCTCAAATTCTCACCGCAGCAATCTTCTGCAGATGTTTTGTCAAGAACAGTGACTCCCAAACCTGGCACACCTTTTTTGAGATCCTGAGTGGGTCTCAAAAAAGCAAGGCTGATGACCCACCCAGACAGCACTATTCATTTCTGGGGGGTTCATTTCCTGCTTTAAATCATCTCAGATACCAATTAAGGACATTATCAACCATTCATACTACGCACACTCACAAATACATTTTATTCTAATATTTAACTTGTGTCCTCATTGTGAATTACATGAGCATTTGCAAAGAATAAGGACTGTATCAGTGTTTAAGACTGTATTTTGCTGAATCAGGACCCTGAACCTTAATGCAGGTTTTTCTTATTGCTGTGCCAGTTTATTTTATTCAGTACAAAGCCACCAACAACCTTTGAGTTCTTCTGCTCAAGGTCATTTTTAACATTCACAAGCACAGCTTTTTGGCTGTCTGCAGAGCACAGAATTTTTTTTAAAGTGGATTTCAGAGCAAAGTGATGTCTGGAAACATCTTTAAATAGTGAGAAACACCCTTTAAAGCTGCCTTAATCAGTTGCCTGTAATAATTCTACTTGGCTACCTTTAATACCATAGGCTCTAATTTCATCTCCCATCTCTGCACCCACCCATATCTGAAAGGTATAAAAATGATATAAAATCAGTTTCAACTCCTGCCATCTCAACGTCTAAGCTACACCTCCTACTCTTAGCCTTTGAAGGCATCCAGTACACAATCAGGTCCTTGAACTCCTTCCTCTTTTCCGCCAGACATAACATTTTCTAAATTTGCACTTAAAAGCAGGGGGTAGGGTGGGGAGCTAGCAACATTCAACAATAATTTGCAATATTAAAAAAAAAATCCAGAAGTCTGTTTATATTATGTTTTATAAAGTTAAACACAATTCCCTACTCCTCAGTCATCTTCTTTCATCACCCCAACTAACCTCCTTAAGCTTCTGTATCACTTCCTCCTTCTTATAATTAAGGATGTGGGATTGAAGGGGGTAATATAAGGAAGCACTTATTTTATTTACACTTCTGATCGTGCTATATTAAATATTATTAGTATTTTATCAGCACCTGACTGATAAAGAAACATCACAAGCCTAGGAAATGAAGAGAACAGTATGTTTTGGGGATTTGGTGGTTTTTTCTAAACAAATATATCAGTCTCTGCATCACCACTGAAATGCTACATTGCCAATGTTAACCTTCAAATATTCTTGTTTAAATACTCTTTGTTTTGTCTGTGCAAATCTCAGTACAAAGCAAGAGGCAGCATACTGATTACAGAAAATACAGCTAGCCATGAAAACTGAAAAGGTGGAAGTGTCTGGCAGGCAGGCATGTTTTGTATACCCTGTACTTCCACATGTGTGCATCCACCTTAGGCATGCACACCTCATCCTGGTACCCCAGGCCACTGAGAAGAGGGTAAGGAACTGACAACCAGGTAAGCCCAACAGGAGAGTGAATTACACTTGGAGAGTTCCAGCAGTGATCCAACTGTAATACTGTTTCCGTGTGTCCAACAAAACAGCTGAAGCCAAGAGCAGTCAGCAGTGATTCCTGGTTAAGCGTATTTGCGTACTCAGTTGTCAACAGCGCTTCCTTCTCCAAAACAGGCTTCATTAATTCCTAGGTCATGCAGTGGCTCAGACTCCCCGGCTCTCCAGCTAGTAAGGGTGTCAGAAATCCTCCCACCACAAGTGTTCTCTTGTTATTTTGTTATTTCACTTTACAACAGTCTCAATTTAGAATTACAGGTGTTTTGTATTAGACTCAAGCCAGAGAATTCCAGTTTACTGCACACATCTACATTCGCAACGTATTAGGCTTTCTTTTAGCCTTAGAAATCCAAATAGTTATGACTCTCTAATACGTTTTTACGTTTCAGACCTCTTGACTACTTCTTAGCATAAAACTCAAAAGTGGTATCAAATCTCATGTTAAAGTTAACAGAAACTGAACTAGAGGAAAGTGAGATTTATCCTGTTCCTAGTCAAGCCATAAGCTTAAGTAAGGACCACTTTTACATTTACTTAAGGACCAATAGTTTTAAAATAGGTAACAAAAGAAATAACAAAAAGTAATTGAGAGAAAGTTCCTAGGCAATTATCCTGCATTGCCCTCCCCCCTTTCTCAAACACTCGATGGATCCTTTCAGAAACAAAGCCTCTGATCTGTCTTGTAGCTAACATAGCCCCTCAGCTCCATATGAAACAACGAGCTCTATTAAACAACAGCTTCATACTCCCAGCAATTTCTCTAACTACAGCAAGTCTTGCCAAAATACTGGCTTAGGAAAATAGAGAGCACACTAAAATTGTTCTGCTTTTTCAAAAGACACATTAGGTTTCTATTTAGTGCATACCAAAATGCGAGTCCAGTTTCTCAAGGTGTGCAATGGTCCATTCAAGTTTGTCTAATTCTTAGTATTTTGCCAGTAGTACAATTGTTCCCACCACCACCCCCAGGATGGCGGATTTAGAGAATCAGAAATATGAAGCTTTCATAACTTTTTTAAATGCACCTGAAGATTTCAAAACATTTACAAAATCTCTGTCACTTTCCAATTATTTTCATTTACGGATGACTAACAGTACGTCTGTGCCAAATACAGACATAAAACACATTCTTCAAGAGGCATGAATCTACATAAAAACACAGATTTGCCAAATTAAAATACTGGGAGAACAACTATTTACTTCAAACAAAAACAAAAAGCAACTTCACTTGTCACCTTTCCAAACTTTCATGAACATCACAAAAATGGTTTATTAGAAATGTACATAATGTACATAATCATTAAAACCAGCATTATTCCATTGTTTCATCTTTCCTGCTGTACAAATGAACCACTGTTGAAAAATCATGGATAAGCAGAAATGCAGTATTGGGAGAAGGCAAACTGAGTACTAATTTGAAAAAGATGAAGATGGAACATTACTACTCTAAATATAACTTACATACTTTATAAAATAGTTGTATAGATAAATATTAGGTGTCCTACAGGTTGTCTTAACTTTCTGTGGTTAATGGATCAGCCATAATAGGGAGTGAATTGACAAAACTCTAAGCCTTTCCTCTTTGCTGTTTGCGTGTTGGTACTAACAAACTTCAAACAAAGCATCAACAACAAAGTACTGTCCACAGGAAAAAAAAATAAAGGAACCCAGCTTATTTGCTCACAAGAGCAAAACAAACATTATAGAACTCACCAAAAGCATAAGATGACCAACAAAAACAACTGTACATAGAGTTCACCTACACAGATGGCTCTATGTTGTGTATCCCCACATCACCCAAAGGATCTCCCATGCTCATGAGGCAGCCTTCTCCTCTCATCTGTCACACCGACAATTGGCATCTAAACAACAGGAAAGAAATGTATGTGGAAAGAACCTCACGGAAAATTTCCTTCCTTTAATTCTCTTATGTATGAAGTCCACAGCAGGAACAATTTGGCTGTGGAATATTCATGCTCACTACCACCTGACATCAAGGTTCATTTCTCTGTGAAAGAGTCTCCAAAGGATAATAAAGTAGAAGCCTGAATACTTGCAAGAAGCATGTAATAATGTGGAGAAGCAGTGAAGATTAGTCCTGCCCTAAGCAAAGGGAATAAATAGATAATTGTGGAAAAGAAACTAAGATCTTCCCAAAGCCTGCTTGCTACTTAAGAACACAGGAAGAACCTGGTCTTTCAACCTAACAACCATCAACATCTACCACACGTCTTTCAAGGCAAGCTCGAGTCATATAAAGTCATATACACCATTTTTTTTTGCGTTCTAAACCAGAATGCCCCAGCTGCAGCCTGCTGACCAGATCCAATCCACTGCAACAATTCATCTGGCCAGCTGCCCACTCCTTGCTGTCCTCCCCAATGGCTAATTAGATATAAGAAGGAAGCAGGCGAGGGCTGGGGGAATTACCCTCACATCTGATTTCCCACCGTTATGTTTCATAAGGCCCTGCAGCCTCTGCTCTACCCAAAAGCAGGGCGGAAATTACCACGTGTAGTCATGGTGCTCATGTAACTTCATATGCCTGTTAATAAATATGAATTTTACTCCATGTCTGCTAGCACCACCAGCCCTGTGTCAGCACAATTGTGTTGCCCACACGTTTCTGTTACAACACACGTTGTATACACACCCTGCCCCAGTTATCCACACCTCTATCCACACTGTCATCTGCAGTCCAGGCCCTCTGCCACCAATGGAGCTCCCTGGAAAAGCTGGACACTGGTTCTCCAAGCCAACACGTATTTACACCAATTCAGGCACAAAATGTCTGGAAGCAGGGTGAGTTTCTTCCAAAACAGCCCCAGCTCATGGAGGAAGGCTCTCCATGCTCCCTGAGTAACATTCAGCTCAAAGTTGAGAGTGACTGCTAGCTGCCACCACAACTCCATCAGAGCATGCATACTAATGCTCTTGGACTGCTGCCACATCATCCATATATGCTTTATTACAGCTCATCTCTTTAATGTGCAAGACATTTATCTTTGATTCTTTCAAAATGAGAAAGAAAAAAAGTCCTGATACTGTAGAACTGGTTTTAGTACTGTTCTAACCATGCAAACTGGGTCACTGCAAGCTCTTCAAGCAGATGTTTCTTTGTCACCACATGCAAGTACGAGCACCAAGCTATCTTTGCCTTATTAACGAACCTTTCCGGATTGTAAGGGCTAGAATTCTTAAATAATGATCAGGTAAGCCTCTAGCCACAGTTTTTTCATTTATCAGCAGGAAGTTTAAACACTAAAAATACAGAAAGAGCTGGTTCATCACATGAATCAACCTACCAGCCTTAACACTAGACAGTCATGGGCAGCAGGGACAATAGATGGGTGATGGGACAAATACAAAACTTGCGAAATTGAGTCCACAAATTCAAAGGCCGGTCAATGACCATGACTGACAGAAAACAGGTAGACCTCTGAGACACCAACCAACCATCCTCAGAAATATGAAGCTCTTCCCATTCCTTAAGTACACAGTGAAATCAAAGAATGAAACTGAGAAACAGCATCATGTCAACAGCAACGCAGGCCCATTGATATGTGCTTTTTGGAACAAAAGGTACTGGACTAGAATGTACTATTTTAAAGTAGTGAAACCCTTTGCCAACATGGCTTTATTTTGAAGATGAATTGTATGAAATATCCTGCAAAAATATCAGCTATCCTAGAAACCTGAGAATAAGTGGTGTGGAAAAAGAAGAAAACAAACAAAACCACCAGAGTTGAAATGCATACTTCAATTAACTTGGCCAACTATTCATAAAAATTTACCAACCCCCATAAAAACAGGATTTGCTAGTTTTTCATAATGATAAAGAACTTTCTCTGTTTCTGCTCTCCCCATGCCCAGTTTGTTGCCAAAAAATGTATAGCACAAAACATGCCCACGATCTCTTTTAAAAAAAATTTAGAGGTTTAACAAGCAACGATTACAACTAGCTGAACTCAATAATGTCCCTGTAAAACATTTTACCCCTTTAGTCAGATGTAAGACACCTTAATTCTAGTTCTGTGGATGTAAACAAAAACACTGAGTAGACAGTCTTCTACTCTGAAAATAGGATTCATTTAAGAAAGAAAGTGTTCTTGGCAGCTGTTCCCTTGAGAGGGAAGCTATGCCAGATGATGAAGCTGCTTCCCATTGAGGCTGGCAAGTAATAGGTGAGCCCTGGGATCTGCTGGTCCCCCCTCCGGAGCAGCCACTAGTCCAGCTGAGCACCTGGGCTACTCCTTTCTCTCATAACAGCCAAAGAGAACAGCACAAACCAAACTGCAGAGTTACAGCTCTCCATCAAGTTTTGTCTCTCATAACAAAACTTTTGCAATAGGCATACGTAGTTGCAAAACCCCCAAAGAAACTCAAGACTTTTGCCATGCCAAACTTGGCTTTTCATCATCTTGGCTTTTCTTCTTTTTTTTTTTTTTCCCCACAAGTTTATGGAAAAAAATGACTCTAGGACAAGGTAATAGGGGGTGTATATTTTAAATAATCCACACTAAATAAAAAATAAAATAAAATAAAAGCAGATGGATACAGCTGTTGAGGGCAAACATGAAAAAATTATTAGTTCCCCTTTATGGTCTAAAGAAGGATGAAACATCAAAAAAACCCACAAAAAAGGTGATAGCCACCTCAGACATTTGTAATGAAGAGGTTAAAGGATCCAGACTGATTTCTCATCAAGAAAGAAGACATAATGAAATAACATTTTCAAAGCACTGATTGAAAACACATGAAGTAGATCACTCCTGCAGAAGTACCAAATGTTAAGGGTGGCAGAATGAATTACTGCAGGTGGTGACTGAAACAGAACGTTTACACAAGTTTAAGAACAACCAAAGTTAGTTTTCAAGTTAATGATAGAGCAGCAGCTTCAAATACAGTCATTTTGCTTTTTGTTCACACAAGGTAAATCTTATTATTACATGCCATCATTTCAGTGCACCTTCTAGGTCTTTAATATTGTACACCATTTGCCTTTTTTAATAAAGTAGGTTGTACATCCATTTCATTAAGATGTAACAGTGATTAATCTCAAGTAGGAAACACTGACACCATACCAAACGTGCAGTACTCACACATGGATCAGACCAGCCTTCCCAAAAACCGTATTTTATACAGATTCAGGCCACCCCAGACCTCAGATATGAGTGAAAGGCATTCTGAAAAGGATAAGCCCTGGTACTACAGCTCCCCCAGGCTGAATCCCACATACCAGCCAAGTCTGACATCTTTCCCACCTCATTTTCCCTCCCTCTGTTACACATGAGGAATCATTACCCAGTCCAAGGCTGTGAGGCTATTTCAGCATTAATCTGTGCCTGCAAGACAACATGAGCACAGACATCCAGGGCTATGCTAAGCTTGGGCACTGTCACAAGTTTGTCCCAAACTCACAAAACATTTGATGTTGCTTCTATCATTTTCAAGACCTGACTGAAGAGTAAATCTCTTTGAATATGTCATAGAAGAAGCATAGGGGATATACAGCAAAGTAAGCACTGCTTAGGGATAATGCATTAAAAAAATAATAAAACAGAAAAATCCAACAGGAAGCACCCAACCCAGATTAAAAGGAAAAAAGGCGAAGATTCAGGAGGGGAAAAAAAAAACAAAAAAAAAAAACCACCAACCAAAAAAACAAACAAACAAAAAACCACAGACAAATAACATGAAGCGAGCACATCATCCCAAACAAATAAAATACGCAATAATAAAATGAAAAGCAAAGAGATTAAGAACTACAAAAGTATATCAGATTTAAGCCAGATACTTTTGGTCATCCATGTTACGTTATTTCCTACATTTCAATCAGCACACACGCACTCACCCAAACAGCTGTAGCTTAATCCACATCAGCTTGATTTTGCTACTCAGCTCCAGATGACATCCTTGTCCTTCCCAGAACTCAGAGACTTTGTTAGGGTTTGGTTATGCAGCCTGGCTCATCACCCTGTGCACTTTCTAGATCAACAGAGGCACCTTCTCCTAGACCTCTCCAACCTCCCCAGCAGCATCTTCTTCAAACCCTTCAAAGCCAGGGTCACTCACAGCCCCAGTACAAGAGCAATTCCTCAATGGCTAAAGGTTGAAAAACACACATGAGGATGGGGAGAAGACTTGTGGAGGGCTGGGGAGCAGGAAAAAGGGGACAAAGTACTGGAAGAATAAAAGGAGGGGAAAAAAAGAAAGTGGTATTTCCAAATATGAAGTGCCAATTAGGGGGAAAAAAAACAAGAACCATCTGTCTAAAAATGTAACTTTAAGGTTTAAAATACATTAAAGGTGAAGAATCAGCCTTTAGTCAATTCGCTACAGCTTTGCTGGGTATGAATTCAGCTGCTACTATTGCCTGAGCTTTCTCCGCCCTCATCCTCCCCCCAATCACTGTTTCATTGTGAAAGAATTTAATTATTATTTTCATTACCAGATGCATACATTATAAAATGAGCCTGCACAGAGACAATGAGCACTTTAAGAAAATAGGTGTAATAATGAGAATGATATGTTTACATTTTTCTGCAATAAAAATGAAGACATTCTCAACAAGGCTACTTTATAAAATATACTCAAATAAAATAATTTGTAACAGTCATAACATTAAATGTGATACTCTGCTTAAAAAAGGATTAGTACAGTCCCTTAAATTTTATGTAACTTAAAATCAGGGTTTTATTAACTTCTCTATCAAAAATTTACACAAAAATTTAACTTGAACACATTTCACAATGATGGAATATTAAAGCTGTCCTGTTTTGTTCTTAAAAAAATTAATTAAAAAAAATCAGTTCCGGAGACATCAAGTATACTGCATACTCAAGGAAAGAATACTGCAAACACTAGTTAATATGCTGGTATTCCAAATAAATCACAAAAATTCAAGAGAAAAAATAGAGTTTTCAAATGAAATACAGATACATGTGTATCTTTATTTCGGAGTTTTGCAGCATAAACAGAAATCTCAAGGCCATGAAGACACAAAAACACATTTGTATGGATGTAACAGAAACACCACACTGGTAACATTTGCATATTAGTTACAGTCCAAAACTACTGACTTAATAACAACACATCCCGAGTTCTTGTGCTTTCTGTGACCCTATTTAACAACCCAGGGCAACGCTGCAATTCCACCCAGGACGCAGGCCCGATAAATCACTTGCTGCCCGTGGCCCAGCAAGCACACAGAGGGTGATTTACAGGTAGGCAGCAGGGCTGTCACACACACAGAGCCCTGCTCTCGGTAACAGTGTCCCCGTGGGCTCCCCGCGTGCCCACCTGTCACAGCCACGCGCTCACCTGTAAATCAGTCAGTGCCACGGGGGTCCCGTGTGAGACACTGCTGCCAGCCCTTGGGAGCCTCCCCCTGCTCCAGAGCTGGAGGAACTGCCCAAGGGCACTCAGGTCCTGCCAGGGCTGTGCCTCGTAGCTGGGATGTACCCCTGGTGACCACGGAATGACACCAGGGGAGCAGGGAGTCCCCACAGCCCGCTCCTGCAGAGATGGCACAAGGGCAATGCCCTCGCAATGCCTCAGCAGGAATCGCTGGCCCTACCTGGGCAGACTTCTGGAAGGCCTGGAATGCCAAGTTCCATTATGGAAAGGTGTTAGGTCTTTACTCAGGTAGGATGGAGGGCATCTGACACTTAACCACAAGCCATAATAACAGAGCAACCTTCTCTTTCCACTCTTAGATGTGGATGCCTAGCCAGGATTCACTTGGCCAAATGAAGATGTTTACAGTGTAGGTGTCAGTATCTGAACAGGTCATGTTGGTCTGCCTTCACAGCCCATGGGAAGAACTAGGCTCTTTGACTGAACTCCTCTTACAGAATATGTCAAAAGGAGGTCAGATGAATCACATCCCACAAGTGTCTGCTTCTGCTCCCCGCCTGACAGGATTTCTCCAGGATTCCTGTTTCTCTTTGCTGGATACATTTAGGGTTTTCCCTCCACTTCCACTCAAGAGTTAGACCTTAATAACACAGGTGAGATAAAACCCACCCTGTCCTAACATCAGCTTAATCCTCCCAGTTTAAAAATGAGTAACAAAGCACGGATTGTGCAAGTTCCCAGCGTTTCCCACTCAATACAGCGGGGGCCTGCTCCCGGGTATCACCAGTCCTTCACATAACTGCTCTTAGTTACATGACTCCAATTAGTGTGTTTATCTCAACATTACCTGTCAGCTTGCACTTATTCCTTCAGTACTTTTCCTCTCAGATGTCACAAGTGCCTGACTCTGGGTAACTCTTCTCATTAGCACAGAAACTTCCTCTTTTTGTTGCCAGTCTTCAAAAAAGACTTCACAAAAGATATGTCTTTAGGTGTGACCTATATATTTTCTTCTACCTTATTTCCTTAAGTTCTCAATTTCCTAAATCTTTTTTCTTTTGTTCTACACTTAAAAATACTATCCAGTATCTGCTGAAACATGTGAATCTTCATTTGACTTCAAAACGAGCCACCTGCTCAAGTTTATCACCTCCATTATCTCTTACTTTTGCTTGTAGAGTCCTCATTTTTATTACATAGACAAGAACTAATAGAATGAATATTCTCAAGCTCCCTAATTCTATTTCTGATTTATTTCCTTATCTTTCCCAGACAAAGTAACTTCTTTTCCCTTACTTCTAACTTCTAATTCCTCTTGTTTCTTCTCCTAAACCATATTCCCAAAGCTCTTCAGAATCCAGACTGACAGGAAAAGGGTTAAATTGTGTTCAGGAAAGGGAGGTAGGTAATTTTTTTCTATCTTGTCAAAAGAAGACATGGCAAGCTGAACTCCCTCATCCTGTAGGGCCAGGCAGTGTCTCACCTGAGCAAAAAGAGACACGATAATGATGTACTGTTAGAAATTGGTTCCACACTGAACTAACAAGTCTTAGTTGCTTAAGGTGAGATTTATCTCCCCTCTTCCTTCCTCATATCCCTCTGTAACCAGTCATCTTGGTTGGCTGTTGGGCATTTGCCAACAAACCTTCAGACATCTCGCAGCAGTTGTAGAACAGAGCTTTTCCAGGCTGAAATTACGACTGTATTTATATTCCAACAGTTCGTCGCTCCAGCTTTGGCATGCAGCTGCCACGTAGCACTCCAGACAAAATCCCTCCTCCTCAAAACTACTTTTGATCCTGAACATTTTGCTTCAACAACTGATCAACGAATGGCACAGCTAAGAAAAAGGCACCAAACACCTTCCCCTGGGGTAAAGTGGGCCCTATTACAGCCTGTTCAGCTGTGAAACCTAGAGATGGTGTTTTAAGTTTAAAGCACTTGGTGATGGTTTTAATGGTTTGACAAATCTCTCCCAGCAGGAAGGAAACTTTCTATGGCTGGCTCTAGAGTCTTTCACAAAGCTGAAAGAAAACAGCACTTATCTAAATTTAACTTGCCATACCTTTAAACTGGCCTGTGTGAGGAAACGTCTTTTGCTTTCACTTCATGCAAAACATTCAATTAAGTTCTCTCAGGAAAAAAAGCCCTTCCATACTAAGGCACGTATGCTATTTTTTTCTTTCACATATATTTCACTTATCTTCCCACATGGCTCAAGTGGAACAATCTTGGTGCAGTGATTAAACTCACATTAACCTGCCTTTCTTCGGGGGCAAAGGAGAACAAGAGAAGCACTGAGCTATTCCTCATCTCCATGGGCAAAGAAATAAGAGAGGCTTGGCACAGAGCCCGCCCAGCCAGACGACTCCACCAGACCAGGTTGGGAGCACATTCCACAGGCAGAAGTACTTCTCCAAGAACTTCCTGCCAATGGCTACTTGACATTAAAAACTAGGATGATCTAGGTCAAGTATCCCAGTTGACATTAATTGCTATGTTGGATAAAAAAAAAAAGGCAGGCAGCCTCTCAGCAGGAGCTCAAGTCACATTAGGCTTATAAGTAACCGAGGCCAAAACCTTGAATTGTACCCAGAAGCCAAAAGGAAGCCAAGCAGCTGCTGAAGAACTGCCCGAGCATGTTCTCAGTGCTCCTGCCCTCCCTGTGCACAGCTGCTGACCGAAGCTGGGGAGCACTGACCACGGACTGGCGATTCTGTGGTCCCTCACAGAGGTCAGAGTCAGCCCCAGGGACACACCACTCCTGAGGGCACTTCTCTGTGTCCTCATGCAGAAGGCTGGGGGCCTGCTGCCTGTACCTACCTCAGAAAACCAGCAAATTACAGAACACCTAGATGGAAGGACAGGCAAAATGCTTCAGAGGCTGGAAAACTACAGTAGCACCTGCCTTTACTGCTTATCTCTGTTTGCTGCTTCTTTTATCTCCACGTACTCTGAAGGTAAAGCATGTGCCACGTCCAACTGGAAAGGAAAGACTACCTGGAAAAGCAAGTCATCTTTTGATTGACCAGAGCACAAGAGCAGGTGACTCACCCAGAAAATCCAATGCCAAGGAGGTCACACTCTGGAACAACTGCTACCATGTGAAGGGTATGTCCTTCCACATACTCTTCCAATTATTTCTAAAAACGTCTTACAGTAGATGCAGACAATTTTCAGGTACATAATGACTTCTTGACAAGAAGAAACAACCCCATGAGCCCTTTCAATTAATACAGATACAGCTAAAACAGAAAACAACTATGGGCTCATTTTACTTATCCACACACCTTGAACAACTCAGCCTTTTATACAACAGGCATAAAAGGAACAAATTAATTTTTAAAGAGCAAAAGATGAAAATATATAGCTGTACTCCATAACTCATTGCAAGTTTCCAAACTGTAATCAATATTTTCTTTTGCATTTAAGAACTGCTGCATCTTAATGGTTTTTAGATGTCCAAGTGCCAGAAATAATAATTTTATTATAGATAACTATATGTGATTAGAATCTGACTGTAGTTTTTGAAGTTCTCTGCAAAGCCAATATGGGTTAAGTGCCCATTTGTATTGTTATAAAACTTCTTTACATTACTGTAATACAATACTCAAGCAGCAGACTCTGAGCTAATATTTAGCATACAACCTGATAACCTCATATAGGCCCAAACACAGATGGAAAACCTAAAGTCTACAGCAAGTTCAATAATATTTGTATTGTTTTATTCATAAGTTTAAAAATACAGGTGTCAAAATAACTCCTCAAAGTAGGAATAATATTTGGAAAAAGTAACTTATCAGTCATTTGAACTATTCCACAATTACAGCATGTGCAGTACTATGGATCATTGACAGCTCCTTTAGTCCAATGACAACATAAAAAGGCTTTCTTTCCCCCAAATACAAGCTCTTTAGTACAAATAACAGTCTGGGGCCAAGTACAAAGCTGTGTCAAGGATAATTTTCTAAAAACCTAGCCAGTGCCATTTAAAAATAAATGACTGAAATCAACTCAACAACAACACAACCCCAACATAAAACATATTTACTCAAGAAGCTGGGTGGTTTTTCCACTTTACAGATCAGATCCAGGTAGGGCATAAAATGTTCAAAATTATGACAATAAAAATTAACCCTAAAAGTACTTGTAGGAAGAAATGCATAGCATTTCTCATGTACGCCAAAAGGAAGCACCACAGTCTGCTTGTGTTACTGGGAGAAAGTCTGGTGACTCTCCCAGCAATTATTGACTAAGCAGATCACTCCCATGCCCATCTGGACATTAGCAAAAGGACAGTCAGTCAGTGGAACAGGCTGCCCAGGGAAGCAGCGATGGCACCAAGCCTGCCAGAGTCCAAGGAGCCTCTGGACACTCTCAGTCATCTGGTTTAGTGTTAGGTAGTCCTGCAAGGAGCAGGGACTCAGACTCAGTGAGTTTTATGGACCCCTTCCAAATCAAGATATTCTACAACTTTACAGACATATTTTTAATCATCAAAATGTTGATCACCTATTAAGACTTTTCAAAAGGCTTCTCTGATTTGGAAATATCCAGTCATGCTTTTTCTACTCCTTCATTCACAGAAGGCCGTCAATACTTTGTGATAGGTCTCCTGCAGTCTTCAGAGCAAAGCTCTTGAATGCCATTTATTGAACAGAAGCTACCTACCAAAATTCCTAATACAGACAGCTGATCAGCTGCACAGAGTAAAGACTGAAATGAGTGGTCGTCATAAATTCTTTTTTGTTTGGTTTTGTGAGTTGGTTTTATTTAAATTAGTTTTGATTACCAAATACATTCAGAAGTTACTGTAGCAATATTTGCCTTTTCATCCAATACTAGTCTAGAATAATCACTTATTAACCATGGCAGAGTTGTATTCTACAATGAAAGAATGTAGAACAGATGAGTCAGGGCTCATGTTTCAATAAAATTTCTTTTAGCAAAACTGGAGCAGAGTATCTCATAAACCTGATTCAGAAACATTCTCTACTTAAATACCTGATTATGTGTTTTCTTTACTTTGGAGAAGTGTAAAAACAAATAAAACTGGAAAAGGAAGACAAAATAAAGCAGCAGGGGGGAATGACTACCCCCCGAAAGCTTCCAATACTGACAGTATCTCGTAAGGAAAGTCACCTTTTTGTTCAGAGAATCACCCAACATATGTTACTCATTTTATTTATTAACTTTTACTTAACCCAACTCTTGCTGCTGTTCTTTATACGTGCAAGGAGACTCAGGTGAGCCAACTGAGGAGGGAGGCAGCACTAAAACACAAAAATCGTCACTTCCAGTCTCCTGCTTTCCTTTACTTGCACCTGTGCTCTCGTGCAAAGCTTTCCTTAGACATCCTGCAGCTCTCCCAACTCTCATCAGTAACACCACTCTATTTTCTCATCCTGCAGCAGGCTCAGGAAATGAAGATGGCACAAACATTTATGCTTTTAATACGACAAATAACTGCATCTCTTTAAAACTACTCTCATGAGGGCAATACCACAGGCCATGCCTGTACCAATGAAGTGGCAGGACTGAAACTGAGCTGTAATATCAATCTATGTATTTGGTCCTTATGTGTAAGGAGTCACTCTTGCTATACTCTTGTATTTCCCTATCTAATTAAGTGAATATGTCCAAGCTTTCCCTCACACTGTGCAATGCCAGCCTTTGTGCAAGCAAAATCTCTCATTATTTGACAGCAGTTTAAAACAAAAATTCTTTAGTGGGGGCTAGACCCCTGCCACTGGTAACACTAAATCCTGACTGCATCATTCACTCACACAGATAGCAGAGCATCTTCTGCCTCCATATGATGAGCTCAAGTAAGAGAGGTACTTTAATTTCTCAGACTAAAGCACAAGTGCCTTCTAATCTCCAAGTCTGGCAAGAAAAGACATAAACATAACCAAAATAAGGGATATTTGCTCTATTTGCCTCTGAATGACAGTGAAATGTTTTCACTGTCTCGTGAGAGTTACCTGTTGTCATACCTGGCCTTAGTTTTGTCCTTGTCTCCTCCACAGGCTAATCTCATGCAATGCATGGTCAGGAAGATGCTGCCCTTCCTGCCAGTTCTATGCAAGCATCTTTTTCCAGTATTCCATTGTTAAATAATGCCTCCATGCAACTGTTTGTTTGTCAGTGCTAAACTGAAGTAATGCTGCCACAAGCCTGCGAGACCCTGGGATGGCTCTCTTACTACAGACTTCCCTTCCGGATGCTCTGGCCAGCTTAATACCCCACACATTTTAACCTGTCAAATTTTAACAGCCCCATTCTTATCCTGTGATTTTTTGCTCCAAAACACACTGGAGTGCTATTTCCAGCCACCATTTCTGTGCTCCTATGTTACAAAACAATCACTACATAGGAAATGAAAACTACAGTCAGACTTGGGGGGTGGAATCACTTGTTCTCTAGGTCCTTCCTGCAAAAGGAAACAACAATACCCAAACCACCAACTCACAGAAGACCCTACAGTTTCACAAATTTTCACACTAAGCTTCCCCTGAAATCGGTATGTGGTATGGGGTTAAGGGACTGACTCCCTGGAAAAGGCACATTCACTGCAATGTAGCTATTAAAAGGAACAATTAAAACAAATGTTAGCGTATTAGAAACAGTGTTAACTGGTCACAAACGCAACCTTTACCACTAAAAAAGAGCTCACTTTGTGCAGGCAGTAGGGCTATTTCCCCTAAATTTAGGTGTGTTCCATTTAAGCCTGATGTTCTCTCACACTCAGTGTCAAAGCTTGTGAGAGCAAGAAGCACTGAAGGCAAATCGGGACAGGTTTCCCTTAAAAATGGAAATATTTTAAGCATCAGAAACATGCAATTTGGCATGCTGAAACAGATGCAAACAGCTATCCCTTTAAAAAGCCTCTTTTAGGACCAAAGTATTTTACATTCCCTTTCTCACAGCTATATGTTCACATGCTCTAATCTATTTTTAGAATGTCCTTCCAGGATTAATTTTTAAACTTGAGTCTGGACACTTTTCACCCTCTCTCTGCCCAGATATCCCTGTTGAGTCTGTTCCACTACTAAAGGCTGCAAGGACATGGAAGTCAGCCTGGCACAGGTTTGCATCCCACCCCTCCTCACTAAAAGTAGAAAAAAACAACACAGATGGATAGAGAGCCTCTAGACAGGATCAGGGCACAGCACTTACAGGGCAAGAGCCACAACTTCCTACAGCAGCCATGCTATTACATGTACTTTCTGTCACAGTAGATGATGACTTAAAGCCATCTCACTGAATGCTGCAAAGCTTAAAAAGAAGGAAGAAAACAGCTGTTCCCCAACTTTCAAAGAAAAAAGTATAAATAAGCATACCTGCCTTCATCCATAAAGCAACCAGCCCAGACTTAGGCATGACAGCATCTCTTTAAGAAAATAAATCCACCACAGACTTTACAGGTTAAACACATAACTGAACCTTCTGGTAGTTCTCTTTACCTGATGTAATTCCACAGCTTTAGCTATGTTAGCTCACAAATGTGACAATTTTAACCCAAGCCTGCTTATACGCTTTTATTTAGAAGGGTCTTGTACCTGAAAGTCTCTATACATCACAAATCTTTTGAAAGGAAACAGATTTCAGACAACCACTGATGTCAGTGTGAACTATTTAAGGAGTAGCAAGTTGCTTTAGACTAAGCCAGTTCTTGCCATTCCACTTACAAACAGCTGGGAAAAACACTGTAATGGTGATTAAAAGGAGTAGGTAGGGGGAGAGGCATTTAACCAGCTACTTTACATAAGATGCTCAATGAGCAATTTCTGTGGACTAAAATTTAATCTGACATCAGTTCAGACTTCTGTTATTTATGTGTGTAGTCCCAAGAAGTGATAAACAGCACTTGTAAACTGAGAGGAAGCTGTGCCCACAGACCACAGGGTATCAAAATATCCAGTGCTGATCAAATCCAGAGGGAGACAAGTCTCTCAGCCATACCAGGGCCACTGAACTCCTCAAATAAACCACCTCTGCATTTCCAGACAAAAACCATGTCCCTCCACATTACACACAAGCAATCTGCAAAGACTAAAGAGCACACACGAGGCAACCAAGGGGAGCTAATAAAAGCACAGATATTACACCTTCTTCTTCTCTTCTGTGATCTTATTTTAGTAATTACGAGTTATTTCTACATATCTTAAGAGACTCACTTGTAAATAACAAATACAGGAACACAGTGCTGGAACACACCAGCACAAATACAGGGAGTCACAACTCAGGAAAGTGAGTTTACCAATTGTGTTTACACATTTTTAATATAGTCTAATGATTAAATCAAAAAGGAAAATAGTAAGGATATTTTGCCCTTATCTTAATTAGCAAGGCTGTTTATGCAGGCTGAAAGGTAAGCATGTGTTTGTTTCTCCATCTCATTTTTATGTATTACAACTGAAGAGCTTTGCATTACTTGAACTCTCGAAATCGTAAGAAGCCTCCAAACAGTTTTTGCAGAAATGGTACTTAAAAATTTCACATTTGATCCATCCAAGCAAGACCTAGTTTACTCAGAAAGAATAAGGCTCTCATTTATCAGAAAGATTCAAAAGCATGCAAAATAAACAATTCCCTTCCCTAACTTCTATCAATACATTTTTCTCCCTAAAATTTCTACAAGTAAATCTCATCACTACAAGTTCAATTACGTCATAAAATAGCTTTTTGCCCTAATTCTTCCAAACAAGAATGTATGTGGTCATTTGATTGATATCTTAACTACAGAACCTAAATTGGGATTGAAAACCAACCAACAAAACACAACCCCAAAGCTGACAACATCTAAAAAGCTGATCACAGTAGGTGCTTCATCCCAGACAAGTGGAAGGGGTTCAGGAACTGTAAAAATGGTTCCCATCAATTACTTCCCTCTCACTCTTAGAAGTATTTGCTGTTCCCAGTATCACCAGCTCTACGGTACCTGTTGTTACATGCCTTTCCACGTAGCCTTTCTCCTGTCTATGTGATATCTGCAATACTCAGAAATATTGCAGTATCTGAAGTCACTTTCCTGAATTATTTAAACAATCACTGCTATTTCTACAATGCAGGATATCCTGCCAGAGTTTTCTGAATCCTGAAGATGATGTCCACAGGACATGGGCAAATTTTTAGATTTAAAAAAAAAAAAAAAAAAAAGAAAACCACACATAGGACAGCTGCATCTCCAAGCAACTCTCTTTGCTCAGCAAGGTACAGAAGCGAGTGAGGAGCCAACACACCCTGGCTTGTTCTATCTCCCTGCAGGGAAGGGACCTTCTGCACAGGAATGGAGCAGGTCACCAGGGTCAGCAGCACCGCCACGGATAAACCTGACAAAGTCCACCTGCCACAGCACCAAGCAATAAGCTAACAAAAATTAGATCAGATAGCAGACCTCCAAGTGTTTATAGCCCATGACTCAACTTTCCCTCCTGTACAGTGACCTTTCCAGAGGACAGGAAAAGGAGGCGAGCATGCTTATATGTTCAATTCATGCAATCCATTATCCAAAAGAGTAACTGGTATCAGAGGCTTCAAATCTACTTAGGAAGCAGAACAGCAGTGGCCTATGATATCCCCAGAAGGCCAGAACAGAGGAAATTTGATTGTTTTTGTGCTCCTGGTATCTTGTGAAGCATGCACAAAAGTCATAAGGTAGAAGACACAGAAGTAGTGTGATCATCAGCAGAAAGAGGATTTTTTAAGATCTGCTTTAATGCTCAGCCTTCAGCTTTGCAGAGACATAACAGCTGACATTTGCCTGGACAAGACATCAGAGCTAGAGGAACCATAGAGCATTGCAACCCAAAATACTCAGCATTACCCCAAAAACAGTGCCCAAACACTGATCACTTCTTCTGTCAAGTGTTAGAATACCCTGAAAACAAAACCAGAGCAGGATAAGGCAAAAGTGAAATTGCCTGGAAAGCCTGAAGGGCACACTGAACAGATCCCTTTTTCCACTTAGGAAATTTACAGCAGACTATCACTAATGGTAAAACCTGAGGTCCAGAAGATAAAATTCAGCAAAGTGACCTTTTATGCATTTCAGATCAAAAACCAGTTGGGTCATACACATGCTCAGATAGCCATGGGCATATGACAAACAAGCTTTAAAAAAAAGTTTGTGAGCAAACACTCCAGACAGCTGTGCTCAAGAGCTATATCCACGAGACATACTCAAACTTTCATGTTTGATACTGTAATCTAAAGACGAGCCAGAGTTCAGTAAACAGTAAATGTGATTCTGGACAACCTTGTTATCTTTTCATCTCAACAGTTAAACCTATGTGTGGGAGTGCAAAGAGGTTACAAAATACTATCAGTACAGTTTATTAAATGGTCTTTTTGCATTTATTTTGGAGCAGGGTAAAATTTAAGGTAGCAGAGACTTAAACATTGGTAAGTCAGAGGACAAAGATGGATTCTGGAAAAATCCTTTGGACCCCCAGAGGCAAGAGGAATTTTTTCTTCATGAAATTCTGCACTCTCATGTGGCCACTGTTTACCAGATTGGAGGAGATTTTATAAAATTTTAGTATGTTAGCAAAGCAAAAGTGAAGGGAAAAGGTGCATGGATTCTTCCCTTATTTTCCATAAACAGGACCCAAAGTAACAGATTATGGGGATTTTTCTGCTGGTTTTGCCTCTCCTCCCCATAGTCGTACACCTCTAGAGATCATTATTCTGTGAGTTCTAGGACTTTAACATATCATCTTAGAATTCAGGTGAAATTTTGGACTTAGAGAACTCAACAGCACCACTCCTGATTTCAAAACTGAAGGACTTCACACTTATCTGTGGGGTTCCACCTCCCCAACAACCCCCAGTCCTTCTGGATCACTATATTCTGGTTTTGAACTTCGGCTTCTTATCCTTCTCACATCTCACCCAAAGAGATATTGCTATCCACCTTCTGAAAGCAGCTTTAGATCATTTTGATTTATGGTTGTTATTATAAATTCGAGAAAAAACAAGCTACTGTCCTATCTTCACCCTTAGGAAGAAGAGAATAGAACCTGAAACCTTCAGCTCTTGCAAAAATGGGAGGGCAAGAGGTGCTCTTGGGTTTGAGTTACAGAGTAACTCCACAATCTAGAAACAGACAAATAAGACTACTCATTGAATTAATGAGCATTTGAAGGATATTCTCATTGTTGCATAATTTCTTTAGTCCATTAAAATTCAAGCAACCAGAGGAAAGTTAGCTACCTCAACAGTGAGGAGCTCACACTTCTCTTGTTAGATGAGAGAAATTACAAAAACCAAGTATTCTGCAAAATAAGGTAAACCCAGCCAGCAGTCTGTGTTGCCCAAATGGATCTAGAAACCTGTGCAGAAAGTTGTGTCCATGTTTCCCATAGCTTTGTCCTTCCCCAAACTCAGTCCAGTACAGGACCGGCACAACACCCTTGCTTTGATCCCCCAACCCAGCAGGGATGTCCTGCTTCTCCATCTGGAAGCTGCAATCCTAGAAAAACACCATGAGATGAAAAAGGTGTGCAAAGAAGTTTTTTTTGGAGGTCTTTTTGTTCTGTTAAGTATGACACTTGTCACATACTCATGTCTTTGCCAACTACAAAAAAAAAATCCTGAGTAGAGGGGAAAAAAAAAACCAAACAACCCACTCAGGCAAGCAATTTTTTCTATAAGAGATAAGCAAAACAACTATAGTCAAACAAAGTTGAAGGCTACTGGCAAGAAAATAGAGGCCTAGGCCCAGTTCTTTCTATTGCCTGAGAAATGAAGGCAGAAACCAGTATCTTGATGTTCTTCCCTGCTGTTTCACGCTGCTTTCTTACTGTATTTCTGCACCAGTGGGAATAAAGACAAAAGAAGCACTAAAGAACAAAGCCTGACTCTCATTCTGGCAAAAACAGGGAGGGGGAGCAAAAGACAGACTGGAAGTGGATGGACTACTTATAGCAATTATTGTCAAACATTTTTGCACTTCCTTCCTTAATGTAGCTCCTTTTGTACACAAAGGCCTCCAAATAGTTCTGAGAGGTTCCCTTTGTAAAACGAGGAGAAAGGAAAACTGTAATAAGACTATGCAATGAAGATAAATTTTCCCAATAATGCAAGCTACAGGAAACACATGGAGGTCAAATAAAACTATTATTTGCCTTTTCAAACACTATTTTCTTCAGCTGCTAAATAAAAACATTATGAAGCCATTTTACACAGTAAAATTTAACCTTCTATTAACCTTCCATATTAAGTAAACAAACCTTTCTAGCCAATAAGCATCATTGTGAACTCTCTGAGATGATAAGCAATACCTTAATTACATTCATTTACATGACTTTGAAATTGTTCCAGACCAAAGTCAACAACTACAAGGTCAAAGAGTATGGAAATCTAAAATAAGGAGAAATCCATAGTCGGCCAGTTCACAAGGATTGTGCAGCATCCTTTCTAAGCCAGTTTGCAAAGGCTCACGGATCCCAACCAAGTACTTGCTTTTCATCAATTAGATTAAAAAAAGTAAATCCTCTAAAACACCAAAGACCAAGTCCATCTCTTTTTTTTTTTTGAAAACTATTCAAAGTTGAAAGCAATGGACACTTCAGAATTGTTTTTAATGCCTAATGGCCAATAAAGCTGTATGAATACCTTATGCAAGTGTTTTATAATATTCTAAATGACAGCCACAACATGAAAAATACTTCCAAAAAATACATCCATACCACTGAGAACTAGAGAATATTTGGTACAGCGCCTTTATATTTGGGAATGTTAACTGATGAATTTACAACTTTTGAATGCTACATGAAAATCTTCATTGTTTCATCCATGCTACACTTAGAGAGGGAAATGCTAATAATGCTCAAACAGCAAATATAAGAAACTTTTAACAATGACTGTTGCAAGAAACTTCATAAAGTATGACATGCCCTGAAACAACAGAAAAGTAGATACAGTCTGTCCATTCCCAAGATATTAGATAATGGCTCAGATATGATCAATAGCAATCAAATTAGAAGAAATGGAGCACACATGCACGCTGCACTGATGGATCATTTTGGGATTCCATTTTGTGTATTATAACCATGGAATTATTACAAATATAAATATACAAAAATCTGAAGTACAGCTTTCGGATGTAGGCAGTCCCATATCAATACACTGCAGCTGACAACATTTTCTAAGAATTAAATTAGATAAATCTCCCTGCACCCTACTTTACTAGCCAAGCACTTTTTATACAACACTCAAGCCAACAACCTTCTGCAATTTAAGTATGATTTAGTGTAAGAGAGGCAATGAGTATTATAAAATTTATGCTTGTTCACCTTCTCTCCCCACAGAGAAGGGCAAGACGTTTTTTCATGTAAATATGTATTAGATCCAAATCATTTAAATAGATATTATTCCATAGAGAACATGATGCTGCATATGCCCATTTCAGCTGCATGGTACTAAATAAACTGCAAGATAATGATGTTGCCTTGCTCATCCTAAAGGACACTGAAAATATTTCTAGGCATTTCAAACAGAAGGAAAAGGAATAGACTTGCACAAGAAGAAAGGAAAACCTGGATGGCTATTATAGAGCTTCTTAAAGTGAGGACAAGTTACTGGCAAATTAGGAAATCTCTTTAGGAGCAGGTCACAGCTGTCACAGAAAAAATACTGCTCAGGTACATGTAATATTTACAGTATGAATAGCAAATCATTGCTATCATCCAATTTAATTTTCTTTTAAATAGAGAAGGGAAAGATAATCACATTTGCAAGGAGAAAACCAAGAAACTTTAGACAGGTGACTAATTCTAAGAGTTAATGTAGAAATGCTAAATGCAAGGTGCCAAATGCTAATTTGTCTCTAATACGTCTCAGTTATATTTAGCCACAAGTGTCACTGCTTGAATGGAAAAGAGACAGAATAGTTAGTGAAAACTTAAACAGTGCCTTAAAAATGAAAGCTTAAAGCATGACTTTTAGGTGAACACATGCACCTCCTAGCTTTTCACAAAATGCACTGGAAATTAATCAGCATGTTACACAAAATGCAATTTAAGTTAAGAATTTATTTCTAAGTCATGCACATATTTGAAGTGAGGAAGACTGTCATTTGACTTGAAGCTATCACATACCATTTGGGCCACAGTCAGTTATCTTACAATACAGCCTGACCTCTACTTGATTTTAAAATAGGATAATCACCTTCAACTGTGTATGAACCTTGAACATTATCAAAAACAGTTTTATTGCATCAACGATTTATTAATAGTCTTATATTAATAGTAATGTAACTTTGACTTTACAAAGTCATAAAGATGACGAGAAACACAGTCAAGACTTATTGTGCTACCTATTTTATTTTAGGCTTCTAAGGCAACCTCATGACACAATCAGAAAAACTATCCTGAAAGTAAAGAGCTACAAAGGAAAAACAACAGAACACGCACGTATCGCCCCAGTTCAACAGCAGAGCAGGAAGGATACAGGCAGCATAATGAGTTCAGACAAATGCTGAAACCTTTCAAGTACCAAAACTGTCCTGCAGCCAACTGTGCCTGGAAGTGGGGAAGTGCTCGTGCTGAGACAGGTAACCTCTGGCCAGCACACGAGCAGTGACTGCAGTGAGGAGGAGGCGTGAGCCTCGCGTGGGAACACGCTCAGCCAGATTCCCCTTCCAAGCAAGGCGCTGCAAAAAGCCCGAAGCCTGCAGGCTCACGTTCAAAACAAACCTGAGGAAGGAGGAAATGTTCCTCCCAGAGTGTTTCTGGTTCCCAAGACTCACCATGGCACCCCTGCCGTGCGGTCACTCTTAGAGCTGCTGGCCCCATTGCACCACAGTTTAAACAAAGAGCGGCTAAGAAAGTACAATATTCTATGACTGGCATTTACAGCATCGGCCTTGGACTCCTAATCTTTACCAGACGGGCACACAAATCAATCTATCAGCTCATAAAGGTATGCTTTTTAACCTCCAAAACAGATGGGATTGGCCAGAAACGTTTGGCATGTCAAACTGCTAATCACGGCTGCCCTTTGCACAAAATAACCCACTTAAGTTGAGGCATGGTTGCACTGTAGCAGACATTAGTCTGTGGGAAACCCATTTAACTGTCACATACTCCCGCCACTCTTGCTCTCCCTTAATTAAGCCTAATGCCTTATGCTTTGACCTTTTGTTCTAGCCTATTAACCCTATCTAGTACAAGTTCAAATATGCTAAACCTAAAAGTTGGCTTTTAATATTAAATGCCAAGCTACAGAAGGAGTGAGGGGTGCTTCTCTACTCTGCAAGTTACCAACTCCTATGTTAGTCCCAAAAGACAAAATATGTCCAAACACTAAACAACAACAACAAAAAAGTGGAGTTTCTTCCAGTGGCATAGTCTACTTTTTCCTCTTCAGAGGAGAGAGGAGGGTGAGGAAAAAAAGAGATGTGAAACTGCTGCTAGCAACTTCATATCCTCAGGCTTTTGGGTTTTTATCCAACAAGAAAAGCACATGCTATCAGCCAAGATCATACTGCACTCATTTGCTGTTCTCTGAAACCCATCATTAAAAATAAGACATAATTGGTTTACAGTGACCAATTTCTCCTCAATTAAAGGCTGCCTCTGCCAACCCTTCTGAGTCACCATCTTGTTCTTTTGAAAAGATAGTTACACTTACTATTAGTCTGTAATTCTCATCTGCATCTCCAGGTGAGTTGCATCCTTTGAAGTTTCTCAGACTTGCACAGACTTAAACAAAGACATAATTTATTCATTCTAGCCACGCACCTTTCCTTTTATGCAAAGACTAAGCATGGCTGCCTTCTGCTCTACAATCCCTTAATTCATGAAGGTTACACAGCACCAACAAGACCAACAGACATGTTTCTAAAGCAGTACCTCCTTTGGAGAAAGTCTACCCTAAGGGTCCAGATCTTTGACTTAAACAAGAACTCTAATTCCAGTGACAATAACAGACCTCTGATCAAGACACTACTGCACTCCACAATAAAGTTATTTATGTATGCAAGCAAGCTTGGTATACCAACAGAGGTATTCCACAATTAGTGCTCATAACTAGTAAACAAACCTATTCCCCACTCTAAAAACAACGATGACTGCCCATAACTGCTTTATAATACAGGTTAGAAACAGAAAACAGAATGTGAACTGTATAAGGATTACCAGCCATGTATACACCAACAAACATGTTCCCAAATCTTTGGCTTAACGACCTTACTGACAAGTTGAACACTTGGTGCAACATCCTTCTTTACAGCTTATGCTTCTGTAACTCTGACTAAATAGAACTCCTTTTAAAAAGAGGAAACAATCTTGAACCAAAGCTTTGAATTACTTTAACTGTTTTTGAAGATGTGAAAGATTTCAAAAGGCTTGTTGCCACAAAAGCCACTGTCTACTATGTTCTATTAAAGCTGTATAAGAGACCATCTGCTGCTGATCACAACAATTCTCTAGTTTAAAAATGCTAATTAATTAATTATGTTTTAATTCCGAAGTGCCTGCCTTACTGATTCTGAGACCAGCAAGTAATACCATTAACTTTTCTGTAAATACAATTGCTCAGCCAACTATAAGATGCACTACGGCAACATTCAACTTCTTTTTTTGAAAAATCAAATAGAAAAAACATTGTGGAGAAAAAATGAATCTCTAATATCAACTTCTGGTTATTTCCAAAACACTGATTCTGGTTAAATCCAAATCCCTACAATTTAAAAAGTGCATATATTTTCTAATGATTTCACTTGGCTATATTCTATTGTGTTGGATATGTTCAAACAGCACTACACAGACCACTGTTGTATTCGAGTAAAGCCAGCAATGCATGGAATTATCTAAAATAAAAAAAGAGAGAGAAAAATATATATCCTTGCATCTGCAGTCTGTGTCATTACATTGGATACAAGAAGCTCTGCAGGCTGGGATTTGGTATGACTGCCTCCAGCTTCTAGACCTTCAAAAAAGTTGCCACTGGAGGCAATGCAAATGAGTCCTAAGAGAGACCAGAAACAAAACAACAACTGCTTGTCGACCATTACATGCCCAAATTGTATTCTTTATGCTCATCAGCATTCTCAAGTTCTTAGGCATGCATGTAGGCCCACCGAGGACAGTGGGGCTACTCAAGTGAATAAAATGACTCACAAACCAAAGTGCATGTACATAAGCAATCACTGGACAACGCTCGGGGAATTATTCCCTGGTATCAGAGAAAAATAGGATTTAGGAAATGGGAACCAAGGGAGCAGATCCGAACAAAATGACAGTGATGCTAAATGTCTACAAGCCATTGTAACGTAATATTTAATAATGATTTTACTGTGACGGTCCCTTGCCACACAAGCTCAATTTGGATCTGTTTTATTTAAAAAATAAGTGAGATGGTAACACAGTAAGTGTTATTTAATCTTCTCTTTCACTCTGAAATTACATGAAAATCAAGTTCTTCACTATCTAGCTACCTCCCAAACAAGTGGGCTAAATCTTCAGAACTTAACAGCAAATTACACACAAAAAGTTCAGACGTTACAAAAATACTTTTTTCTTTAATCAGCACACGTATTAAAAAAACCCCAACTCTTACAGTAAAAAAGAGGATTAACTTGCACATTTATCACTTCAAAACATATTATAATGCTAAAAGGCTTACAGTTGTCTGACAGCTTTGGCAAGACAAGGAACAAACCCCAAACCAAAGAGACAAGGTAAACAACACAAACAAATTATTTACCTTGAATGTGGTTCCATTAGGAAAGCTCTTCCTTCAGGAGTCCAAGGATGCATTAATTTTCTTCCTCAAAAATTTCATGCTTGATCTGAAAAGAATAGCAGAAATCCCCCTATGAAATTCTGCAAAACATTCTTTCCTACCTAATATGCCTTGATCTACTTCCTTACTGTTGGTGTAACAGAAAGCTTTATTTTGGTTAGTACAAACTGCAAATAACATTTTTATATCAGAAGAAAAATGTAGTTCCAAACTTCAGAAATCAAAATCTTACAGACAGAATCATGACTAGAACAAGTAGAAAGAACTTATGTTGTCTAGACTTGTACTAAAGGACATTATTCAACAAAATCCACATTCAACTCTAAACCAGAGTCCTCCTTTCCTTCCTTTCATTCAAAAACCAGCTGTGACATGAAAGCCCTCCTTCCTATGTAGTGGTTACTGCTTAACACTTCAAACTTGCACCCATGAACATCAAAATCAGTTTTTAAAGAGCCTCTATTAATTTACATATAGATAAAGAAAAGAGTATAGTATAACAGGTGAGTGTAATGCTAAACGCAACAAAATTAGTTCAATAAAAATAACCCAGCAGAAATTGTAATATTTGCTTTTGAGAGATTTAAGAATAGTATATAACACTATTTAATTTTAGTTAGAAAATGTTATCCATTACAATAACAGAAGTTCTTCTCAGAATTTGTCTATTATTCTTAAGTGAAATTTTGCTAAAGGTTGCAAACTTACAGCTAGCCCAGATCATTCTTGTTTCTACCATTTCAGCCTTGTTGTGAAAAGCCTCATTATTAAAGGTCTTTGAGTTACCACCCAAGCAGCAATCTTCATAGACAACTTTAAATACAATAAAATAAACTTTAAAAATGAAAAAGAATAGACTTTCTCCACCACTTGGCTGAACTTTCCCCTCCCTCTTTCTGCTTGGCAATGGGAGAGTTCCTCTCCTTACTTCTTACACCTTTAGATTCTGCTCCAACAAAAAATGCATACAAAAGCTTTTTAAACACAGAATTCCTCTAGCACCAAGGACTCCACAGGTGGGTACACGTGGGTAGAGAACAGAGGGGGAAGAGTGGGGAGTGTGTGTGCTGGGGGCACATCTGAGCATTTCTCCCTCCAAAAAACCACTTGGGTCCAAGCCAGATTAGAAAAAACATGTAACTCTGACCACTGCAATGTGCTTGCTAACTGGGAAAAAAGATACAGGTGCTGATCAATGGGTCATCATCCACAAAAATCGCCTTTTCAAAGCTTTCAGGTACATGAAATAACACCAGCACGCTGGACTACTGCCAGCACCAGGACCCAACAAAAGATGCCCAACAACAGAGCCAATTAAGCTGAAAAATATGTAAATACCCTGGAATACTACATGTAGGTTCTACCTTAAATCCTTCTTCCATATACATCACAAAATGAAAAGCTAAGTTGCACCACAGAAGGGGCACAACTCTCAAAATTTGTATTCAATTAGGGAGGGAAAAAAAATCTACCATCACAGTAAAAATTAACAGAGAAATGACAGATATAGTGACAAAGCTGCTAATAAACATAGTTCAAAGCCTTCTCGACCCCACTTTACTGGAAGGGTAAATAAACTGGATGTGAAATCTTTTGTGGACAATGAAAAACAGGACAAAAGGTCCCAAAGAGCAGAAGATGGCAGCGGTATTAAAAAAAAATTCATCTTTTCAAGCCACCTGCATCAGAGAAAAACAGTTAATTCCAATATTACTGCTCTATACTACAGTAGACAAAATGTTTTTCACCACTGACAAGTGGGTGAATTTCATCATTTCTACTTCCAAGAGAAGAGAGATTGCTATGTAGTAGGGAAAAATACAAAACAAGACAAAACCTCACTCCATACAGCACTGCTATCAAGGTTCAATGTACAGATGGAATTTGCATTAGCTCAGCATTCAACAGTCTTTTTTTGTATTGTTACAAGTGACTACAAAAGGTTTATGAGAGTTCAGTGAAAAGACAACAACATGATTTGTTATTTTGGGGAAAAAAAATCCATATTCCTTTAATATGTTCTAAAAATTGAGGTGGAAAAAAAACACTGTTCTATAATAATATTTTATTCCTCAACACTTTGCCTCTGAACCACTTGCTTTAGACACCTTGTAGTTTTGGGGAATGTTGATTTATGTTGTTTTATAGACTACCAAACGCAGGACAGGTGATAACATGAACACTACCACCAAGACCTGTCTCCTTGGGAAAAACCATCATTTCCTTCGACATCTGAGGCAAGCCCTGCTTTTGACATCACTGAAAAGGCCTTTTCAGTTTATTTTCCCTCTCTCTTTTCACAGTAGGATGGGACACAGAGAAGAAGCAGAAAGCAGGCAGCTATGAATCTTAAAAGTTTGGTATGGAAAAAAAATCAGAACCGTACCAAGTCTAGAACCACTGAGGACAAAAATACTGTTGATCTGTGAGCAAGACTTACTGCTTGGATACATTTCAACACAGAACTTTGTGAACTGTTTTTCTGGGCAAATCAAATACTCCCACATCTGTTTTCAAATAATAGTTTCATCCAAGACGGCAACGTATTTTACATCTAGCACCTGATCTCTTCACAAGGACACCCTCACAACTTCCTTTCTTGTGGAAGAGGAAGATGAACCCCACAGAAGTCTTTCTCAACACCAAGCTTCTCTCGCCTTAGAAACCAGTGACTAAAACAGAAGATCTGCAGCTTCTGCTTTTAATCTGCTTCTGTCTACAAGCAAAATTGGTTTTCCTCTGCTGAAGGCAATGGTATTTAGAAATAAGTGGTATGAAAACAAAATTTCACTCAAGACAAGCAATTAAACAAGAGCAATGAGCTCCAATAACAATTTAAGTATGAGGAGACTATGCCAGGAGGGGTTTGACCCAAGCTAAAATGTCTAGCAACTGCTTCTTCCCCTTTCTACACATGAATATTTATTTACATGAGTTTTAGTTTCTATTCTCCTTCTTCAACCATCAAGCCAAGTGACCTGCAACAGACAGCCAAATAAATTACCAAATTAATTCTTTCAAGTGCTAAATAGGTCTGCTAGCATTTCCAAGTATTTGAAATAAATAATCCACAAACCCTCAAGAGCAGGCATTCATCTTTACCAAAAGAGTCCCTCTGCCCACTTTTCCCAAGGAATCTCTTCCCGCTGGGAAACACGTGAGTTCTCACATGATCCCAGATGTGCACCCAGAAGTACTGCCTGCCAACCCTTGTATGCTGTTTTCTAATTCAGTGTTTTCCAATGCAACCAGTGAATCCCTAAGACCAAAATGTCCAAAAGCAATGCCACAACCCCATTAAATACTTTCCCCCAGCCCTCCTCCTGTTTGCTGCAGGCAGGCTGGCACAGCTCAAATTTACTGTTCCTATGATTTTGGCCTGGTGGCAGGAAGAAAGAGCAAACCACAAACGCTGTTAACATTAACCTCTTTTAGTTCAAGACAGTTTAGACAGACTGTCAAATTTACGCTTTCTATCTTTTTTGTACATTCATGCATATTCTTTCACCCCTTGTTCAGGCTTCAGTCCCTACCTACGTACCTTTCTGCTTATTTGTCATCGCCTGCCCTCCTGAGCAGCAATGATTTACACCTCAAAATTTGCACTTCTTGCCCCAAAAGGGTTTTTATCCTTTTCAGTCCATAGGATAGCTATCCTATCAACCCTGCCTCCTGCTCATCACCCAAGCCATCCCTCAGCACGTGGGAGATGAGCCCTGCCCTGCCTGCAGGCTCCATGCATGGGAGGGCGGCCACCAAAGCCCCCCTGGAAAAGGGGCTTGTACCCCAAACCAGGCACCAGCTGGGAACCCCCCAGTCTCCCATGGATCCCCTCCACTCCCTGCACATTCCCACACAGGAAAAAGACACGCTACCACAAGACTTTTGGGGTTTGAGGTACAGGCAAGCTCTGAAGAGCTATTCTTAAAATGTTAATTCACAAAAAATCTTACGGTCCTCATGTCTTCTCTGATAGCTCTGCAAGGAGGTGTCAAGCACAGCCCTAGAGCAGGACAGCTGACTGGGGGAAATGCAACTCCCTGGCTTTGCCTTGGGCAAGTTTACACATGTGCTTGGCACAAGGCAAAACAGGGTTTATCTTTTATTATAGTCATGTCCTGCACTGTCACTGGTAACACTAACAGTGTTCTCACTGCTCATGATAATAAAGCCGGCATCATATAAACTTTTTGCCAATGTCCAAAGCCTGAAAAATAAAGTTAGCGCTACAGAGACAAGCTTTAAGTAAGCAAGACTTTGTCAATTCTTCTAAGCAAATCCTGCAACCAGCAAAGCTACAGGCAAACACAAGCACCATAAAGTTAATTCATGTTTGAGTCCTACAACTTTTACTGACTCACTTAAAAAAATTTCTTGATGCCTTTTATAGAACAAATTTACCCCAAACACAACTATCAAACACTGCAGGTGATACAGCCAGTGATTAGATCACTCTTTTAAGTTTACAATATAAAAACATTATTTACTTTTACTTCTTTATCAACATAGTTTTTATGACTATAATGAATTTGGATTAGCACATCTTTCACTTCAGAAAAAGAAACAAGTATGGGGAGCAGAGAAGAGCACGTTTTCATCTGCAATTTTCTGCCAAAAGACTAAAAGGGAAAAAACCTCAAAAACCTCAATCCAGCATCATTTGGCATTTGACTGCATGTTGTATTCTGTGCATGCACGGCCTACAAAAACCTGGAAGCCATAGACAGCCCTCGCTCATTAGATAACCCAGGAGCACAGGCCAGCCCAGCAGCGGGTCAGATTTCACCCTGCCCAAAACGTGCAGCCACTACTCCCTGCCTCTCCCCGCACTCACACAACACAAACACCTTCACACACGCAGTTCACTCATGACTAACTCGCTGTCTTCTTTGGAGTCCATGTCAATCCCGGCTCAGGAGACCACTGACAGAACAACAAGTCAAACTTCTCGACTGCAAGTTTGGGAAGACAGCTGCCTCAGACAGCAAAAACCCCAAAGCTGCCTGAACACTATTCTCGATGAGAACCTCTGCCTTCCAAGATGTTAGCTACTAATGCCCATAGAGTAGAATTACTCAGGTGCCATTAAATCTGATCCCAACCACAAGATATCCTCAGCTCAGAGAGCTTTTGTCATCTGGCATCTTAACGTGTCACTCTCTCATGTGTTCAGTCAGCCCTAGAAGCAGTAAATTGCATTTGTGTATTAAAGAAAATGTTTCCTACCCGCTCAGGAATACGCCACCCCCTTTCCACAAGTGACTGCTTCCTCCCCATAGGTCTTCGCAGACTGGATTCGCACTCTTTGTTAAATAAAGCTTTACGGTATCTCTGAACATTTATAGTGCCATGACTCAGTTAAATTCTAATCAGCCTGTGAGCTGTCTGACACTGCAGCAGGTCCCCTCAAAATAAAACGAGGAATAATATAGTCTCCAGATTCCAGAGAGATGAGGCAAAAGAGGACAACTTCCACTTCAGCCTTCTTACCAACAACACCCCAAAGGCAGAAATCCCACTGTTTTTCTCCAACACCTTAAACACCTGTCAAGCATTTTAGCTAAATCCTTCTTTAAATTAGAAGCCAAATAAATCACCAGGACACACAAGACACAAGAAGGGTGCAGCAGACACACAAGGCTGTCTGCCGGCTACAACGCTGCCCCCCGTTTTGCCCACACGACGTTTCCTTAGCTTTCGCTACCTTTCAACTTAATCACCCACTGACACTTAGAAAGAAGGGCCTCAAACAACACGTTCCGAAGGGAGAAACCGAGGGTGGAAGTGGGGAGGGGGAGAAAAAAATTTTAAAATTCACCTTTAGAGGGCTTCGCGGACACACACCAAAAAAAAAAAGACAAAAAAAAAAAACAACCACTCAACCGAACACTACGTCTGGAAAAGTAACCTTTAGTCTAGAAGGGAAACAGCGACGTCCCTGAGGAGCCCGAGGCGATGAGAAGGCATCTTTGGGGGGCGCAGGGAGCCGAGCCCGAGCCGCGGCCGAGCGCGGCCGGCGGCGGCAGCCCCGGGCTGGCTGCGGGCCCGCAGGTGGCGGCGGGCGGGCAGCGCCAGGGCCGGCAGGCGGCGGGGGCGGCGTGGCCTTGCCCGCAGCCCCGGCAGCGAGGCCGGGCGGCCGCGCCGCCGCAGCCGCCGCGCACCGAGCCCCGGCCCCGGCGATCGCTCGCACCGGGAGGGGCGGCGCGGGGTCCCCGCCGAAGGGGGGCCCGGGCGTGCGGCCGGCGCTCGGCCGAACACTCGCGGGTCCCGGGGGGGCTAGTAACTAGTAACTTTTTCCGTTCCGGCGGCTCCCCCAAACCCACCGCGGCCCGGCAAACTTTCCGCCCGCGCCGGGGGCGCCGCGGGGCGAGCGCCGCCGCGCGCCGGGCTCATCCCGGCATTGTTCCCCGGTGCCGCCGCCCGGCAGCGCGGCCCCGGCCCGCCCCGCTCGGCCATTTCCCCGGCGGAACAGCGCCGCACTCACCCCGCAGCCGCCGCGGCTCCTCCCGGCCGGGCTGCCCGAGCCCCCGGAGCCGCTCCGGCCGCAGCCGCCGCACGCCGCCCTGCCGCCGCGGCCGGTCCCGGCGCCGAGCTCCGGGGAAGCGGCGGCTGCCGGAGCCGAGGCGGGCGGAGGGGTCCCCGCGGCTGGAGGACAGGACAGGGCTGGACAGGGCAGGACGCGCCGCCTCCCGCCACCCCCGGGTCCGCGCGTCCCCCCCGCCCCGCGCATCCCCGCGGCACATACAGGGCGAGCCGAGCTCCGCTGCGCTGCTCCCCGCGGCTCGGGGCTCTGCTGCAATGCCTGCGAGGCTGACTTTCAAAGCCTAACCCGCAGCCGCGATCCTCCCTCTCCGCCTTCCACCTCGCCCGCCGCGGCGCAGCCCGGCCCCTCCCCGCGCCGCGCCATTCATCTCTCCAGCCAAGTTTCTTAACCCTTTGGTGCCCTCCCGGCAGGAGGCAGGGCGGGCTGCGGGCTGCGCCCCCCGCCCCGCCCTGGCCAGGGCAGGGCAGGGCGGCCGCGCCGCACGTACGCGAGTGCCATCGCCTCCTGCCCTCTCTAATTAATGTGACTGGAGTCGGAGACCCCCGGGAAACAAACTTACGAGCGACAGCACCGGAGGACCCGTATCTAGTGAAAACGGCAGCGGCTTAAAAATAACACTTTTTCTGTTGTTGTTCGGGTTTTTTTCTTTTTCCTTTCCCCCTTCGGCTGCTTTGGAATAATTGGCGGGGGAGGGCGCTTTTAGTGTTACCAGGGTTTATCGGTTTGGAGCTTACGTTTTCAGCCTTTCCTCCGAAAAAAACGCGCTAGAAACTTCAATTCTATATTATTATTATTATTATTATTATTATTATTATTATTATTATTATTATTATTATTGTTACGGCTGTTTTGAAGGAGAGGCTGGGATGCTCCCGGCAGCGGTCGGCGGCACGGCAGGGCAGCGGCCCCGGCACCTGCGGCCGCTCCCGGCGGCGCTGCCCCCGCCCGCTGCCCCCGCCCGCCCCCGGCCGCGGCCCGTGCCCGGCTCCCGGCGCCTCTCCCGGTCCTCGGCCCAGCCTCCCAAGCCACCGGGAGCGGGGAGCATCCCTGCCGGCTCTGCCGGGCGCCCGGCGGTCCCTGTGCCGCGGGGGAGGCAGGGCAGGCGGCGGGAAGCGCTTCCAGCATCGGGGGCAGAGCGGCTCATCCAAGCCATGCTCTCTGCCCACAAATTAATACGGTTTGGGAGGGGAAAACACCAACAAAACAACCCAGAGTTGGGCAGTGCTTCCCAAGAAGAGTCAGCCTTCCATTTTGGTAGGCGACATCCCCCAAACCTCTGCTGCCAGAAATCGCACTAAATGTCAAGTTGTTCTTTAGACTTTGCTGCTACCAAAGAGGAGAGTACGCAGAGATACAGGCTGAACTTGGCTGTATAAAGGAAGCTACAAAGTGCATGCGACCTTCATCGCACCTCCTGTGTGCCTGTGTTTAACAAATGTCTCGACGTGTCGCACGCTGTCTGCCTGACGCTTTACAGAATACTTCATGATACTTCTACAAGTCAAAGACTGATGAAAGAGAAACAAATCTGTTTGCAAGTCACATATAAACTGCGTGGTAATTACTGCACTAACACATGCCAACATTTTGGTTTTAAAACGCAGGTGAAATAAATGATCTAGTCAAGGGTGTTTTTAGTAAGAGACTGATACGGTTAAAGAGCACAGGAATTTCTGCTTTAAAGCAAGCAAAAGGGAGTCACATTTATGAGAAGCTAAATATTTTAACCAAGAGATACCATGAATGAAAGTAGATGTAGGAATGTTAAGCAAAACCTCTTTCACTTTGGAATGTACGGATTGTGTACAGGCTTAGAGTGGAGCTAGTAATGCATTACTTGACCTATTTTTTTAAGCCAATGAAAGATTTAGGTTAACTTCATCATGTGTTTTTAACCACTTTCTTCCAGACATGCAGCAGCATTTTCTAAAGCCATTGCATGTCACAGTGTTTATCCATGCTCTTTTTTTGAGAGCAGGAGTCTCATAATATAGCCTGATCGTACTTCCATTACTTCCATTAAAAGAATGAGTTTGCTCTTCATTTCCATTATAGGCTCATTAGCAAGTTTTGATCGTAAAGAAATTATCCTTAATTTTTTTTATTTCACAAAGAATCTTCATCTCAAATTTTTTTCAATGCTGAGCAGCTGAGTTATCTAGGGAAAAGGAAATTTTCTCATTACTGCAGCAATTTATCTGCTATTTCAATCAAGAGTGTCTGTAGTGGAGACGTCTTTCATTCTTAACCTTAGGGAACGTATTGCGTAGATGAGAGACCTACAAAATGAGGAGTCTTGGACAAGCAACAGAAAAAAATGTGTATGTGGAATATTTTTTAAACCTGTTGTTGTCAGGTAACATCTAGTTCCTTGAGAACAAAAGTTTCAGAAAGACACAATCAACTGAGACTGTATTAAATAATAAAACATATGGATTTAGTAGGTTATTTCCACTACTTAATAGTTGTATCACAATGAGTTGTGCCACTAGTTCATGTTTGCTAACTATGAGAATTCAAACAATATACCAAATAAATGCCCTGTACAAGTAAAGGAAAAATTCCATCCCACAGTGAAATCCATCTCTCAAGAAATATGAAAGTACTGATGTGTATTTTTTGGTCCTTCCTGAGCATTCTTCAACCAGACCTAAACACACACTCACTCCCTAAACATAAAAGGTGAGCATCCATGGCTGTACCTATTTACCATCTGTGGTTGGTGTCTATACCTTAACTTTCTTAGAGACATCACAAAACAGGACACTTGTTATATTTTTTAAGGGAATTCATCACTATAAGATGTTCTTAAATGGAAGGCCAATTGTGACAGGGAAGCATAAACTACCTTTACATCAGTTTTGGGAGGGAAAAACATTTCTATAGAGCTTATATTAGAACTCACTCCCAGAATTGCAAGCACTCAGTGGAGAGCTACTGGTGCCATACTTTATATAATCAGCAAACCACTAATATCAGCAGGTCACTTCTTTTTTATTGTTAATATATATATAAAATAATGCACCCCTCCTTTACAAGACAGAGAGGTATATTTTTGACCTAGGAAAACTTCTATCAAAATCAAAATATAACTATGAATCTGACATTCTTGAGAACAAAATCTGTGTGACCATTTAAAAAATGGCAAATAGCTGATGTACCTCCAACTTTTTTTTTTAATTATTATTAATTTTGGTGATTACATTACTGCATTTAAATATGATAAGCAAAGCTGCATCTTCAGTCACAAACTTTGTCTTTAACTTGCTGAAGCAAAATTGGTCTGTGCCATATGGTAAAAAGACACTTATTATTATCAAAAAGTAAACGCAAATGCTATTTTATTATTCCTAAACTTTTTAAAACTAATGTTAGCTTATTTTTAAATCACATAAGGGGCTTTGAAGAGCTTGGGAGAACTACAATTGCTTTTGATTTTTCTTTAAGGTTATCTCAGAATGCACCCTTAGCAGGCTCAAAAAGCTTCCCCCTCTGAAACTACCTTTTTCAATCACAATAATTAAGGCCTTGGTTTATGGCATCCAATCATGATATGAGAGGCTCAGGATGTGGTCGAGAAGCTAGCTAGCTTTACAGAAATGCATTTCCAGACTAAATCTTCCTCTAAAATAGTTTGTCAGCCTTACATAGACAAATAATGAAATTCTGTCCTTGACTCAGCCTAGTTCAATTCACATAATATGTCAGATTAGCCACCATTTCAAAGGTGCCTTCACAGAGGATTAAATCACCTAGTTGTTCCAGAATTTAAGGAGACACTTACACACACCACCCTCCCCCCCAAAAAATAGAAAATAAAAAGAAAAAAGGAATTATTATGAATCCTGCTTATTCAATAAAGGACTTCAGAGGAGGTTTCCTTAAGTCGATGAGCATCATGGAATGGTGTTCATCCATAAATCTGAAGCAGTAAGGTACAAAAGTCTGCTGTTCTTCAGGAGTACTATCTGGGAATATCTGAAATCAGTGGGAACCCTGCAAGTGTTATCAGAGGAAGAACTGGTCCAGGGGAGGGTTCCTGCAAGGGATACTGAAGGGCATCTCCTGCTTTCCTCGTGACAGCAGCAAGTCTGCAACTGTTGGTGGTGGAGTTGAATTACACAATAACATGTAAAAGGAAGAGTAGTACATTCTGCAGCTGAAAGTTATAAAAACTAAACACCACTGCTTTTTCATCAACCTACGTTTAAAATTATAAATGTATTTGTATGCATACATATATCATTCCCTACTGGAGCTGTTTCCCACTTCCTTTTTCTTGGTTGTTTTTCTTTAATTACAGTTTCTACTTCCATTTTTACAAGTACTTCCAAGCAGGTCATCTGAGAGGAATGTACCCTTAGCAGCTCAAATTAATTTTTTTCTAGCATTATTTAAAAGTAGACGTCAGGCCGTGACTATTTGTTCTAAGAGTAAGTAATAAGCAAAGGGCCAGATGCTAGAGTCTTTTCAATTACAGAAACATTTAAAGACAGCTGTACCATATAAACTCTCATGGAGGAATCATATGCTTGCAGCATCTGGTGGGTTTTGGCCATGCCTCCAGCACGCCGTATCTGTTCTGAGGCACGAGCTAGGGTGACGCTTACTTTGACATGTGTGTTTTTGGGGTAGGGGTGTGCAGTCTTTTGACCCTAAACTCAGACCAACCCTTCAAGCCTTACATTTAGTGGCAGGAAATAAACACTGCTTTCAGCCCCTGTAACCTCTTTAATAGAAGAGTCGAGGGGGGTGGTGCTAAATGACTACCTTACATTAGTTATTGTACCAGAACAAAATACCAGGATTTTTATCCAGAAGAGAGCATCCTGTACTTGTGAATTTTCTGCAATTCCATCCCACTTGCACAAACATGAAGAATATATTTGTGAGAACATTGTTCTGATGAGTCACGTTCCTGGTACTGTCCAGAAAATAACCATGCTGGAGTGCCTGTTCATAAACTGGCATGAGAAAGGACCAGCAGAGCAGGTATTTACACCACATAAACACTGCTCCTACTTGTGGGTCGATGGCCATGCAAAGATAACGTTTGAGAAGGTCATAGGCATGTAGCTGAAACTGCTCAGAATGTTCATTTTCCGTGCAGAATTTGTATTTGCCTCTTTTCTCTGACAAAGGAGTTCCCCATGTCAGCAGTGACAGATTGAAAGAGGACTGAAGAATCATGCCCTCTCTCACACTCTGCTTTCAGAAGTTACTCTCAGTAACAATTTTGTTTCACAGCCCCGTTTCTCTGGCTGGCTAATATGAGCTCTGGGTAACCCTTTGTCATGGTTCTCATGATGACACAAGCCATGCTGTTCAAACAGTACGTTCTGAAATGAAATGAACAGTATGTACAAATTATACACACAGGACCTGGCAGCCAATACCACACTGCAAATGAATAAAGTTCTGGAGAGGACCATTAGGAAGCACCTAAAAAAGCAAAGCTTAAGTGTCCTGTGTTTGCCCTTCAAAATAACACAGGTGCTGGACCCAACATTTTAAAATACATGAACACTTTAACTACGTATTAAAATTGCAATAATATTCTTTAGTACAAATGATACTAAGTGCTCTGACTCAAGTACAGGAAACTGCTGTGTTAAGCTAAACTGTGCATCTCATGTATTTTTATTAAATCTATTTCCCTCCCCTCATATTAGCTTATGTACAACTAAAAATTTCTGAAGAAAATCTGGCTTCTTTGTCTAGGTACCTAAAAGGGACTGTTTTGAAAACATGGTTCCTGTTCTGAGGATTAAATATTCTCCAAAAAAATGTTGCTTATTTAGCTAACATCACAAATTTAGTCACAAGTGATTAATTAGTGTTTCCGTTTACATACAGATGCCTAATGAGAAAATCTATTTAAATTGTGTATCAAAAAACTTAAAGAACTCAAATCACTGGGCCATGTAAAGTTAGATAAGTTTCTGCTTGATTGTATTTTACATGAAGGGTTTATCAGAATCATATTAGCTGTGCTTTTATAACTGATCCAACTATATATCTTTGCATATTTTTATTAGCATAAAAATATTGAGGTTTTATTAGGAGGCATTAGCTCCACTAAATGTTAGGTATATAACAAATCCAGCTTTGATGCTGTTGATCATCACACCAGCAGTTTACATCTGACATAAAACGGTCAGAGGCATAGGAGTGACTCAAGTCACCATAAACCACAAAGCAACAGCTCTGTTCACATAAGTTACATCCCCTCACAGAGCTGGGACATTTCCCTTCCACTTTTTGCATATATTTTAGAGAGCTGCCTAGCCTAAACTGCTCTTGCTTTAAAAGGAGTGGGAACGTGAGGATACTGCCATATATAAACAGCAGATACCATGCCCTGTTTCTATATATGTAATTCTAATTTTGGAATAATTGCATCTCTTTTTTCTTGTTTGATATATGATTTTTTAAAAAGGGTGGAAGTATTTTCTATGGAGAAGAAAATTCATTCTGGGTTTTGATGACTTGGCACAGAGAATATCTGGGTTACATTCTTAATTTGAGCAACATCCGTTTTGCTGCATTACAGTGCCCAAAACAACTACTTTAAATAAAAGCCTGAGCAGAGAAAATAATTGCATTTTGTTCACAATTGGAAAGTTTTGTTTTATGTTTATTAGGTTTGGAAATAACATTTTAAGTTTAACCTGCTGAATTTTATCACTTTATGTTGTTAGTGGGAAAGTGAACAGTTGTAGGGGGGAGAAGTGTTTGGAAGGTTTCATTTTGATTCTTATTAATTTTTTTTCTTTATTGTAGTTTTGTTAATAAACCTGTTTTTATCCCTTTTAAGTTTTGAGCCTGCTTTGCTTTTCTCTCAATCCTATTTCACAGCAGAAAAAGAGTAACTAATTCTAATGGGCAGTCAGACCACTACACTAATTTTGGGAAACAGAAATTGGTGAATGTGAAACCACTACACCCTCTGTGCCCACCTTTTGCTTTGTTTTGTTACTTTATTTAGGAAGAATACTGTCATCTTATACAAGATGCAAATGCATCCATGTTTTTCTGAAAAACTCCTTTCAAAATTATTCTGTTTACCTAAAATCTCTTCTTTGATGTAAACTCAAACTCTTGTTATATCGTACCATTGTTAACTTGCTTAATATAAGGGTAGGGACTCACATTGCTCCTTACAGGCAGCTCCTAAAATATGTTATGTTCTACATCCCCAATAACTCTTAAATTTTTGAATGGCCTGGCCTATCGTCTACAAGCAGAAACACACAAAAATAGTTGCTTGAAAAAATGTGTTAAAAAAAAAAAAAAAAAAGAAAAAGAAGAATTGTCTGTGTGGCTTGCCTAGAGCAGATTTAAACTCTTGAAAAGGTGATCACTGGACACAATTATTTAACAAATAATTATTAAGCAGTTAAACTGGCCAACAACAACAAAAAAAGGTTGAGACAACAAAAAATAATTAAAACCATAAACATTTGTTCACCTCTCCCAAGCCACTTTAAGTACCAGTTATTTGTAATTTTCCACTCATGCTGTCTGATTAATGTCGCTCCTACAGATGCTTAAAGAAAGCTAATAAATGACAAAATAAATCAGATAAATTCTTGGATTTTTGAAACAAGGAGTTTCATGTGCTTTCCAGAATTATTACTTCAATTGCAAATAGATTTTGTTCATGTCCTTTCTATTAAAAAAAAAGAAAAGGTATAAACAATTTGCTGTGTTATGATTCTCACTATTCTCTACCGAAATTCTCTTTTCCAGTATGAGAGATGTGCTGCAATTCCAGTAATAAGCTGTACTTGGATTTATGAGCAAAACAGTGTAAATCATGACATGAAGACATGCAATTTTGTTTTCTATGACTCATCAGCTTTTTCCCAGTTCCCACTTTGATATCCAAAAACCCCACCTTTTTTTCCCCCTATGGAATAAATTGTATGGCCCAAACACTCCAAACGAGAATACTTTTCCTCCAACTGCGCAGCTGTTCTCTTCTGATTTTTCATTCTTTCTTTCCCCTATCTCTTCTCTGAGAGCTGAAATATCACTGAACATTTTCACTGACATTTTCTGATCCTGCTAGAATGCTTCTGGTAGAAAGAAAATCTATAAACCAGGAAATAAAAAGTAATCTACCAATTTTTTCCTAAATTCTCAAAAATTGATAAAAAAATAATGATTTGCAGAATGTGTCATCCCATTATTTGGTTAAATTGTCTTTTTATTGTCCCTTTTGGGCTTAAATGAAAAAAAAAAAAAAAGATGAGTAGTAATAAGCATTATTTGGTTGCTTGAATTCAGAAGAAAACAAGAAGTGCTGCACCATGCAATAATTCTGTTTAAGTTGATACACAACATGAAGCATAAAATCCCTCCAAGAACTTCTGTGTTATTTTACATCCCCAGAAACCAGCATCACCAAAAGACATAAGGGATTTGCTTTTGACTTCAGTGAGTATGGAAACAGATTATATATTTTGGGTGGGGTTCCCACTGCTTAAAATTTTTAGCAGGACAGCAAAGAGATGTAACCTTCTCCTAAAGACAGGCTCTCATACACCAGCTACTCTCATTTTGCTATATCTTAATGTTCTTCTTGAATGACTGAGGAGCTTTATCTTCCTGTTTGGCACAGTTCTAAATTGGCTTAAATTGTATTTATCCAACATTTACCTGCATTATATTTTCAAGGGTAATTTGTGTCCTTCTCCCAGAGCATTTTATTTTTTGTGCTCTGTAGGGTTCCACTCTGGCCCTGTTCTTACTCAGCAATCTGAAGCTGCCTGTGAGCAGTGTTGGTCATTGGCATGGTCCTGGATTTCACTTCTGTGCTGACAAGACACAGATATTGTCAACCAAACCAGCAATTTCAGGCGATGCTATTACCATATTGACAAGCTGGTAAGCATAAAAGCCTCTACAAGCATCAATTTTCTTCAGTTAAAATCAGAGAAAAGCCCTGAGCTGTTCATGGCTGGCTCTTGCCATCAACCCCCACTCACTTGAACTCCTAACCCAGCTTTAAAATTCAACGTAGGTTCATTGGCTAAAAACACTATATGTTTTATGACTGCAAGCTCCTCTTTCAGTGTTGCAGTCAAAGGATTAAGGCTTTTTCCTTTTAGTTGAACTAAATGTACTTTGCTTCTTGCTCACTCATGCCTTTATGTTCCCTAGGCTAGATTATTTCAATGCCCAGCTTGTTGATCTGCCAAGGAGGCCGATTGTCAAATTTCATCTTGTGTAGCAAGTGCTGTTTCCAGTGCAAGTATTGTACAGACTAATGCATGTTTCATACCTGCTGTTCTCTCATGGTGGCTGCTAATACACCACAAAATCTATTTAAGCTATTACTGCTTTTGTACTACTAAGTTTCTTTGTGAACTTTGACTTATTCTAAGAGATATTTGTCAGGAGGCTGATTCTACCAGGCTAAGGTAACAGAACCTTTATAACTGACTTCAGACAAAAAAAAAAGGATTTAAACCCACATATTATCTACTTGTGATTGTAAAGCTATTGCTGGGGCACTGGGTGGTGGATTTCTGCTCGTATCCCATATATATTTCAGAAAGTGTTGGCATATCCCAACTGGCAGATTCAGTGGCACTTTTCAGCTCCTGAATCCCGGTGCTTGTGCACTATGGCTGTACCCTACGTATTGAAATAAAACTATGTATAGGCACTGCTTCTTTGCAAAGTCAGATTTTCTTCTAAAGGAGTGCTTCTCATGCATCATCACCCTTCTGATCATCCACCAGGCTGATCAGAGCACTGGGACTGACAGGGGCAGTCTGGGCTGCTCTGCCTGGTGATGGTCTGAGTATGCTCACAATTTGAATAGCTTTCTGAGAGGTTCTGGCTTCAGCTATGTCTGCCATGAAATGCTTAATAAGTGTTTAATGTCTAAGCTGTTTAATTTTATTTTGGTTTTTCCTGTGAAAAAGAAAATGTTAAGAGTTTTGTTCCTGGGACTTGGCTTTTAAATGACCAGAAATGAAACCTACCAAAATAATGTCATTAGAACCTTTCCTGAGCACACAGAACTTCAAGAGTGAGTGCTGGAGAGTGAGAGGATTTATAACTCTCTGGCATTGACAACAAAGGTAATTTCACGACAGACTGCAGAACTTACTTGTTTATAGGAAGTCCGTACAAGAATAAGAATTTCTGCACAAAGGAATGCCACCATTTAAAAGGAAAAGATCAGTTGTAGAACCCTAAAGTTGTAGCTAAGGATATGGCCCTACAGGGATTACACTGAAGATTAAAATATTTTTGTTCTAGTGTCTGCTGTAATGAGAATGCATGTAGAGATAAACTGACAGAGCTGAGAAGTATTTAATTTAGATGGAAGCCTACAAAAATTAATGTGAAAATGAGAATTGCTTTGGGGTAATAGATTGAGGGTACAAAACTCGTTTTTTAAGTGTTAACCTTTTACATGACAGCGTTATGCTGTAATTAAAATGGCAGCATTCTTTGTCTGGGAAATTTATTTTATGTTCTTAATTGTTTTGTAATTCCTACATTATGGGGTTTTTTTTTCTGGCAACTTCTGACTGACAGAAGTCAAGGATTTTTCATATCAATACAATGGAATGAGTGAGCTTCATTGTACTGAGCAAAAGATTAAGCAGCAACTTGTTTTAATTGTTGTAAATTATTAAATTAAACTCCTCTCGAACATTAATATTTGTTCTGGTCTATCATGAATATGAACATGGAAAATCAATTTATTTCTTTCTAGTAACTGGATCCTTAAGAACTTACCCCAAACTTTGAGCCACTTTGATGTTCAAAGGCTGAGATCAGAGATGAGAAGAAAAAGAATGGAGACCTCTTCACAATATTTTTACCTTTGAAGTCTCAGGTTAAAAGTACTATTTCTGTGTGCTTAAACAAGCAAGAGAATGAAGGATAAGATCATGAATTATGATAACAGACAAGTGACAAATGTTTTGCATGAAGTACTTTTCCTTGTCGGGAGAGAGAATGTTCTTCTAAGAGATTTCCAAAGCGATTGGCAATTTGTAGAGTCAATTATTGGCAAGGAAAAGATACATACTGTATTTGGGTTTAACTGTTTAAGTGGGAATAAAAGATTCATTTGGAACCTTTCCCCTTGTTTCCCTCTACATTCCATACAAGTGGTAGCAAACACGCACATTATCCAACTGTCAACAAATCCCCTAGACTCAAGCCTGGAACAGTACATCCCACATCTCCCCCATGAAAATCTTTCATGAAAGCTCCTCTGTCATTCAAGATCATACTATTCCCTCCTCTATTTATTTCTAAGTGTCACTCAGCTCCATTCCACCAGCTTGGAAAAACGTCAAGAACTTTTATCTTCAGAGTCAGTTGCCAGTTCTGTTTAGTGAACAAGCCAGCAGGGACCTCTGGTGCCATCAATGCAGCTCCGTCAATGCCCCTCTCTTTGGGGATGGAGTGCATCATTACCCCGATGGCTGGACAGAAAAAAGCTGCATTTTCAGAATAGTTCTCAGGGAGCACTTACTGGAAATCTCCTCCCTTGAGACAGACTATTGGCAACAAGGTTCGCTGCTGTGACATGAGGTATTGCATCAAGGCCCAATCCTGCCACTAATAAAGTTAGTGGGAAACGTGCCATTCTTTTCAAGTGAAGTCAACAGGATTAGTGTAACAAATCAGGGCTAAAAAACCTACCTTGCATCTGCAAATGCAAATGGAAAGTCGTGTCCCAAGTGAGAATGTCATTTTATGTCTGGTTTCAGAATCTGGCAATGTGTCAAATCAGAATGAGTCCCTTCCCCAAATTTACAATTTACATTATAGAAAAGGGAAGTTTTATTTTCACATTGCAACACTTCCATATTTGGTGTTGGTGGTATTTATTTAAGTTTGCATCTAAAATAAGCCCAGAACAGACTGTTTCAGTGTTGGATTTCTTTTTCCTCTTTAAAAAAACCCAATTAAGTTTCCTCTAATACAAGGCATATGCATTGTACAGATTTTAATTCTTCACGAAACTATTTTCTGGTAGATGCTTCTCTGTATGCTTTTCCTTAATCAGCTCTAGCAGACTCTTTTAATTACCAACAGACACATCACACAGCTGTGCTAGGAAACATTACTCAACCTGCTCAGCCTGGATGGAGAATTTCTGTTGATGTCAGCTGTCAGACCCACAGGCTCTCGACTGCACTAACAGGTAACAGTCCCACTCTCTTGGCAAGGGACCTTTTCCTATCGAGAAATAACATGGTGCTGGGTTATTTTAATTTATATATTAATATATGTATGTGTGTGTGTGTGAGAGAGAGAGAGAGAGAGAGAGAGTTGGTTAATTTTTTTCCTAAGATATTATCATACTTGGCAATACCGGCTTTAATTCTACTAAATGACAGAACTGGATTGTCATCATTTTTAATGGGTAAAATCTATGCACTTCGTCAGAGGTGCTGTAAAATCTAATCAGAAATTAGAGTGTAAAATTAATAGGCCTATATTCCCTATAATGCTGTTTTATAAATCTGGAACTGTAGCAGATTTGGAGTTTCACACACGGTGCAATTCAGTAGCGGTGGAATCTTCAGTTAAAACAAATAACATGTGCAGTAACTGGTTCCCCATGCTAAAGAGCTTCTGGCTGTGTTTTGTTTTGAGGGTTAGGGTACCAAATGCTATCATTCCCTGCCTGGGCTGTCATTTGAGTGTGTTTCTGTACCACAGCTAGAGGCCGTGGGATAATTTCCTCCGCAGTTCATTTTTATGCAGTAGAGGTTAAGAATGGCTGAGACACTGCTTTTGACCACGCAGCCCTGCGGTGCCAATACCCAGGTGACAGAAGGGCAGTGCTGGGTCACTCAGGGAGGAGTGACGGGCAGAAATGGGCAGCAGAACAGCGCTGTGAGGAGGGGAGCAGCGCCAGCAGCTGCCCAGCGGTGCCGGCTCCGGGAGCCAGGCGTGGGGAGGGAGGCGGGCGAGGGCTGCCAGCGTCTCCCCGGCCTGCCCCTGGCACCGAGGCACAGCGCCTGGGCCCAGGCTGCACTCCCCCGAGCCCGATGGGCACAGCCCAGGCGGGACCGGGCAGGATTGTCCTGCCGTGCGAGCAGCAGCGGGCCAGGGGCTGCGGAGCGCAGCCTCCCCCGCCCCGGCGGGACCGGGCAATCTGGCGGGACACGCGTGACATATGTGACATTATGTAAGGAGCGGCTGCTGCCGTGAGCCGTGGCAGGGCGGCGATGAGAGGCAGCAAAGCCGCCTTCCCTGGGCTGCAATGAGTCCTTCCGGAGGTAATCGGCACCGTTCTAACGCCGGGCACCTCCCGTGTAATGATGGTGCAGTGTTACCATAAAACCTCAGGGATCATCTGCAGAAACATTCCTTACGCCGGGGCTCTCTGTGGAGAGATACTACTAAAAACTGTGTGAGGGGAAGATTAAGTAGGCAAGAGCATAAAAGCAGATTATAGAGCAAATACACTCTTGTAGATCGGTTCAAGAAGAAGGCAGAAGCTCACACTCGTGATTCTCCTGCCAAATTCCGTAATAGCAGGCAGATTCCTTCACCACTTTTCCCACCTCAGTTTCCCAGATGTGGAATGCCTGTTTCAACTCTCTACCTCATCTAAATGCTGTAATACAACAGAAATACCTTCACTGCTGTCTAGCCTATGGAATCTGGATCTCAGTTTAGCGTTCAAACTTGCAGCAAACAATCATCAACATATAAATACGTTTCCTTTGGGGTTTGGATTATCTACTCTTTTCTTGTAGACTCTACAATTCATGCCATCCCAAGAAAAAAGTGTTTGCCAAAGGCAAAAGAGGAAAACCTTTTTTAACAACCTAATTGAGAATAAAACACAATGAAAAAGATTTTTAAAAAAATCCAGTTGTAAAAATCTTCAGTAATATTTCTTTATATTAATAAAGCCATTGCCTGAAGTAATCCCGTCTTACACCATTAGTGCACAGCAACACAAAACAAGGTGCAAACCTTTGACAAAGAACTTAAAGGAATGAATCTGTAACAAGGAATGCACTTTCTCTCTGTGATAATTGCACATTTAAGGGGCCTCTGCTTTACCAGTGGCAATTCCAAGTGACAATGCCCGGCTTAGTGCTGTTGTCTTTTAGCTACTATTATAGAAATTGTAGCTACACAAATTTGAAAGTGAGCAATTTTATGAACTTAATTGCGTAACACTGTTTATGAATTTAAACGACACAATTAATGTATTATTCACAGACATGCATAATGGACTCTTTGTATTGAATGATGGTTTAAGAAAAAAATGTAGCTGATTTTGGAGCTACAATGATTGATTTATGAGGTAAAATTAAAAGTGCTAAGTATGTATTACTTTTCTATTCACCAGCTAAGTGGATGGGGGTGATATGAAAAATATCTATATATAACTAATTGCAATGCATGGATATCAAGGAATCGGAGAAATTATTTAAAGCAAAGCAAAAGGATTACCCTAGAAGTAAATGGTGAAGATTTAAGAAGGGCAATTGGCTATCAAGGGAAACCAGACAAGAATTAGATGTTCTTGCCTATAAAAACCTTCTCTAATATAAGGTAATGGAAGCTTTATTCTTAGAAATTTTGAAACAGCTGGATCGAACAATATCAAATTAAAAGACAGCACTCCAGTAACATCTCTCATTAATATCTTGCTTTTTAAGTAATGGTAGGACTTTAAATGAAATGGTACTGAATATGAATAATGGAAACTACCTGCCTCTAATGAAGAAAGGACCTCTGTGGTACCAAGGGATCTGACTTCTTTGTACTTACCAAGAAGTACTGGAAGTACTTTCCATTTTTAATTCATTTGGAAGGAAAAAAAATTATATCATTATACATGGTGAATATCATACAAGTTCACAGGCAGTTCCATTTAAAAGCTTTAAACCAAGAAAAAATTTAGTTACTTAAGATAAAAAAACCATGCCCTGCTATTCTGCTGTAGCTTTTTATACTAACAGATTTTAATTGAACAACAGATTGAAGGAGGTACTTGTTTTATTTCATTCTCTGAGCTGACAGCTTAACAAAAATACGTAAAACCATATTAATGAATGGGGCCAGTTTGGAAGAAACACTCCAAAACAATGCACTAAACTTGCTGCTTCCACCATCCTCTTCACTTCTACCAAGCAAAAGAGTCTGCATACGCTGTTAGCTAAATCCTGTGAACACTTTGCCATCCCTTATTTCAGCTAGCCTGCTTCAGGGTAAAAAAAACCATCTACAGGAAAACGACTCTAGTAAAGGACAGTTCCTCTACTCAAAGGGCAGAGGGAGATGGGTTTAGCAAGGAAGTTTGTATAATTTAATAAAAAAGTTAATCTATGTGTTTCCATATTGATGAGTCTTGATTAAAGCTCTAAAATTAAGGAAGGTTCACATTTCTGTGAAACAGCCATGAACAGCAGAATATAATATAACTTACCTTTAAGCTAGAGCTAAATAGCACATTTTTCCTAGACTGGCAACTCTCACACATTTTTACATAGAAGCAAGACAGATGGATTACTTAGTACTTTGATTTTAGATACCAAATTCCATCCAAATTCCATTCCAAAATATTACAAAGCAAAAACACTGCATCAGCATGGAAATTATTATCCCTGAAGTTTTTGATAGGCAAAATTAAGTAAAATTCTCCCAGATCTTGTGATTTTTCTGTTGAACACACATACATATATACTATATATATATATTCCTATACTACACCATTTTGTGTATAAACAGTGTAACAAATATAGCATATACAAAAGCAGTTTTCTTTTCACTCAGATTCACATTATTGTCTATACCATATGACTTGCAACTGGTAAAGAATCAACTTCAGTTCATTTTGCAACTCAGCTTTGTACTCCTCATCCATTTATTCTCCTGCCAAAGCAACCTGACCCTTCTTCCACCCGAACATTAACACGCATTATAAGTTTCAATTCTTCCTCTTTCTGGAAATTTATCTTCATACTTTGTGAACTTTGTAACTCATATTTTCATCAAGTTTCAGTCACAACACTCTTATGGGTCTGAGTGACCGCATTTTGAGTGTGTTTACACTCTTATGTCATGTGTGCCAGAACGACATTATGAACTCCCATAAAAAAAAGCAGACCACGCATACAGTATATCAATAATGTTTATAACATGTTACATAGAAATTAAATGGAAGTTCTGACACTACTGCCTTTTCCAGTATAATTTATCAAACTTGTGGCCACCAATTTGAAATGTTTATACATGCTAACAGTTCTGTTCACCCACTCCACTGGCTCAGACATGGCAATACTCTCCCTAAGAAAGGATGGCCATTAGGCACAGTATGACAACTAATGGAAAGTAGAAGCTCACGTTTTGCAATCTAGTAAAATACAATAGAAGGCCAGTTTACAAATAAATAGCTGCAGTTGTCATAAATAAAATAAAAAATAAAAAAATTATGTGCTAGATTTTATTTGTTATTTAGTAGATTAGAATACTCTCTACTACAGATGACCTGGTGGCTGTCTAGGATTACAAACTGGATCATGGGCTATCCAGCCCAAAGGTTAGGGCCTGTGTCCAGAACTGGGAAATGAGCCGAAGGTTCATGGCCAAAAACCAGGAACCAGAAAGTCAAACCAAGGGTCAGCAGCCAGAGATAGGAATAAGCATCTGCCCAGGAATCACGACCTGAAATCAGAAACCCACAAGAAGAAACTGCAACCACAGGACACAGTGCAGAGGTGGTTCTGAAAATATACACTGTGATGTGTGAGAGGATGCGCCAGGGTTCCACTCAGAGAACTTCTGAGCCATGGCTGATGTGCTCTGCCTAATGGGTCCAAACTGCAGAGACCCTGATCTACTAATACAGAAGAAGGTCTTCTCACAGACTAGCAAATTTTACCTGAAAAACATGGCAAATAAACCAGCCTTCTACCCTCCAAAACTCTCTGGATGTTGAGAAAGACGGAAACACTTCTTTTATTATCACACTCATTTTGGTAGATCCATAGAAGACTTACAGCTGTGCTGCAGCCAACCCAGCAAGTTCCAGAAGAATTACATCCACTTAACACTTCTAAATTTTGTACTAAGATGCAACTTCCAAATCTATTAAAAGCAGGAATGAATTAGAACAAAGATATCAGAGTATGGCTCCTTAGAGTTTTGATAATCCTGTGACCCTCCTAAGGGTTTTCTGTCGCATCACTGGAGAGAGGGATGCCAAAGGGTCAGACTGGACTTCTACCTATAATTGTGCATGCATGAAGCAGCAGGGGAGGAAGCTTGTGTGCAACAGGACCTGGTGTGACAAATCAGATCAAAAGATCAATGGAATGGTTTGGGTTGGAGGTCACCTAGCCCAACCCACTGCAGCGAGCAGGGACATCTTCAACTCAACCAGGTTGCTCAGAGCTCCATCCAACCTGACCTTGATCATCTCCCAGGGATGGGGCATCTACCACCTCCCTGGCCAATCTGTAAGTGTTTCATTATGCTCATCATACAGTGTTTCTCTCTTATCTCTAGTTTCAATCTACCCTCTTTCAGTTTAAAACCACTACATCTTGTCCTAATGCAACAAGCCCTGTCACCACCTTCCTTATAAGTCACCTTTTAGTGCTAAAAGGCCACTACAAGGTCTCTCCAGAGTCCTCTCTTCTCCAGAGGCCCCAGTTCTCTCAGCTCATCTTCATCTATCTTGCTTAGGTATATAAGGATATCTTAGGCATGTAAGAATTCAAATATGCAAATATTGTCCAGTGGGTCAGAGCACCCACATACTTCTTACGAAAAAATCATGTTGAGGATTTTGGTATGACCTCACTCTATTTTCCTGTGGGAAAGAAAAATATTGTCTGACTTCCCTCATAGCATATCCTACATCTTATTGACAAATCACTTATGACACTAATTTATTAGCATAGAAATATTACTACACTCAAGACAGCCTGCTTTGATTTACTACAGCAGGGATTTTCACATGCCAAGGTCCTATCATCTCTGTTGGATCATTAAAAGTCCCTTGGCTTTTTAATTTTTTTTGTGCAACATAAGAGTTTTGCCCTGTGGCTCTGGCTAAAATCCTGAGTATTGGAATGGATTTGCTGCTCAAAGGAAGATTCACTGAGCTGATGCTTAAGATATACAGGATGTGTTTATCAAAACCATCTTTACATTAGCTCCTTGCCATAAAAGTCAATGGCAAAGAAGGGAAAAAAAGGGGGGATTAAATGTGGAAAAGTAAAACCCGACAATTAGAGACAATCTGCTTAAACTGCAACACTGTTTGAAATCCTCCTTGTGTGAAATCTACCTTAGGACATTAAAAGGGAAGGAATGCAAGTAAACCCAGCTATCCCTTTTCCATACAGTTAGTGTTTCAGGGGCTGATATCTGCTTAGTTTTGTGAAAACATCAACACTGCTTTAAAGAAGCTGGATCTAATGCCTGTATCCAGAGGCACCTGCTGAATTCCACAGAGATGTGAAGCACTGTAAGATTCAAGAGTCTCTTTGCCATCACCATTATATGGCAAGGAAGTTGACTGGCAAGTTTTCTAAGCTGTTGTTCCAACTTTTTTCCTCTCTTCCATGGTTTCCTTTCACGGTGTGCACAAGCAGCGGCTGACTACTGAGTCAAAATAAGCAAGCCCTGCATCACCAATATTCTAGACTACAGGAGTCCCTCCAGAAAACACTTTAAAAATAAAAAACTTGAGACTGAAATGAAAACTTAATCTCTGACCCTCACATTAATTGATTTGGTATTTTGAAAAAGAAATCAAAGTCTCATTGACCTAAAGCTCGTGGCTCAGATGAAATCCATAGAAAATCAGCTTGCTTGTTTTTAATTCAAGGATCTTTCCTGGAAAAAGAAAAAAGTACATCTTAACACCTAACTGAAGATAACCAATTATTTTATCTTGTCTCCACTTCTTCTGAAACCAAGTAAGTCCAAACTATTTCACTGTTACTTAAAATTCTAAGTATCTGAGCTATTGAAATTGGATGTGAATAAAAAAAAAGCGGACACATTTTCAAGTCCTTCTCTTATTCTCAGAATTTTTTACGTATACTTCAGCAAATGCTATTTTAGCTGTAGCAATAAATTTGAACACCTGTTGTTTGTGTAATGTGTACCTACCAGTCTCTCAGACAGACCAGTTCATGCTATAATGTAATTCCAAAGAGTATGTTCGTATTTTGCCTGAAAAGTAAACAATTCATCTGCTCACAAGGAAACAAGTCTGCTTGTCAGCACAGAAAATAAATGCATGGTGATGCTATATATCCAGCATAAAAAACAGCAGAGTGTTTTGAAATAAAAATACATATCTCAAAAGCAGCCTACGTGTGTAAGTTCAATTAATGAAAACAAGCAAAAGCTAATTAGTGAACATTTCAGCTGCATTCTGGAAAACAGGCTCCACACACCTTGAAGTCTGTGAGGAGCACACTTGCTCCTCTTTGGTCCTCACACCAGCACGGCTGATAAGGCCTCTGATGTTTTCCCCTCCCGCTCCCTCTCCAGCAGATACGGAAGCACGGTGGAGATACCCGGCTGCGTCAAAGGATCGCCGGGGAAGCAAAATCTTCAGCAGGAACTTTGTACCCGAATATATCAAAAAGTCAACACGGCTCATTGTCGCATTAGGGAGCTGCTGCTGTCCCAGGATTGCTGAGATACTTGGCAAGACAGACGGGCAGCCTCTCTGTCTCCCCGGTGGCGTCTGCCTCGCTGCAGATTTGTCATGCGATTCATCGAGTTGAACCGAGCACATAAATTTGCAGTTATGACTAAAAAGTTAGAAAATTCTCCACAGATGGAAACTACGATTCCGTGCTGGTAGTCAGGCAGGGAGCAATTTGGGGAACAAGAGCAGGAACAAAGGATCGCTCCCAGCGTGGGAGAGTGATTTAGGGAAAGGAAGAGCAAGCTAAAAGTAACACTGGTGAGAAATTAATTCAATGTTAACTCTAGAAGATCCTTCTACCTTCATTCATTTTGCAGTCAAAACATCATTAAATATTTAAATCACTCCCACCATAGGTGGCAGTTTACTGAGATTTGTTTTTGAGAACTGAGAGTTCAGTAAACCAAAAGCTTCTACCACAATTTCAACTCTGAATTTAAAACCAGCACCTTCATAATAAACCACTGATCTCCACCCTTAACTGTGGCAAACCAGCAGCCAGACACACAACAGAAAGGTCATGCAGAGCCCTCCACTTAGCACAGAAGCAATACAAATCTGGATTTTCATATAAAATCTCATGTCAGACAGAAAGACCAAAACCAACAAAGTCTTTCCATAATAAAGACTCAAGCCTTTCTCATATCATATATCTTATATGACATCTATCATAATTCACACGTTGTAAACAACTTTGGTTAATTTACTCTTTTTTCTTTTCTTAGAAAAGCTTATTTTCAATCAATATTTTACACAGTGCAGGCCATGCTCTATGACTGAAGTGCAAAAAACCTGACCTTCTTGCCAGGGAAAGATTTAAACCTGAATATGAAGAAACAAGCATTACCATTTGAACAACTCTTTTGAAGAAGTTTGTCAAAGTCCTGACATTATAACTATATGTAGACCTATAAAAATAACTTCATTTTAGTCCACTCTTTCCTTCTTTTCCTTCTTAATTTTGTAACGATGTGTGCAACTCATCTAACGTGTATTTGTTCCATTATTACCAACATATAGAGTAGTGAGCTACTCAGAATCCTCTTCTAGTTTTAACATTTACCCAGGGTGCTCTGTATTTTATTTGAAATACGATTTTTTTAAAAATTGGCAAAGTCCTAGAGTGCATATAGTTTTACTGAATATGGCACCAAGTTATCAATGTCAATTTGTTTTGGAGAGCACTCTAAGTATCTCTACAGGCACCTTTTTGCTGATATAACATAACCTACATTAGGAAGAAGCAATGGGTGGTGGAAAGTTTGCCTTGGCTACCCCCAGGAGAATAAATCTGTAAAACTGTAGCTGCAGACAGGCCTCTTACTCTACCCAGCCAGTGGTCAAGACTGAATGAAGAAGACATGCAGAAAAGAAAGTTCTGAAGAGGAGAGCAAAACCAAGACAATAATGAGAGACAAATGGAAATCCTTTTTGGACTAATCTGGTTTGGCTTTTTTCAGTATTCCTGCCACAGGAAATCCCTCTGCATTTTCTTAAGAAGCCTGTATTTGCATAAGATGGAGGAAGCTAGATGGGAGGGCTTTTCTGATAGCCTTACCTGGAGGGGTTTGAAACAGGGACTGGGGAGTGTGTGAACTGAGAAGAAAACATTTCACAGGCACAGATTCCTAGTGGAAAGATATTAGTGCCCAGATTAAAAAATATCCTGCAAGTCATATTTGCATGCACACATTGTTTTCTGGCCTTTTTTTTTTTTCAGAAGAGGCAATAACAGTCTTCTCTTTTAAGAGTCTCAGCACCTTGAATAAATTCCAATTTTAACTTACTTGTTAGATCTCTCTCAATATTAGGATCCCAGCAGACCAACTAGTATGGCACAGTCCTTCTCTAGGATCTGGTTCTTGGTTCAGGCAGGCAACAGGTGGGATGGTTCTCAAACTATCTGGTGAGAAAGAAAATAGGCAGCTTTAAACAAAAGCAGGTACACTCAGACAAAAATTTAAAATAAAACAAAAAGAAGAGGGGAAAAAAAAAAGAGAAAGAGAAAAAGTAAAGAAGCAAAAAACTAAAACCAGAAATTGACCTGCAAGTAATTTTTCTGTTTATTGTATTTCTAAAGCCAGGTGACACAGGCAAAGACTATGATGAAAATGGGGTGAGGGGAAGGGAAGAGGGAGATGCAAAAATTCACCTATCTACTTCAGTGAAGCCAACAACCAGTACAGTTTCTACCTTGCAAACCCAGTCCCAGTTCCTGTTTTGCTTGATTTGGACTATGTACCTGAACTTCAGCCTCCTACCCTGGCCCATGAAACCTCAGTAACCACAGGGGTTATAGGCATTCTCCTCTTTCCTTCCATTAGACCTTCTCCTGCAAATATATTGTTATTAATATGTGGTCAATGCCAACAGAAAATAATGAAGGACTCCCACTCCATACAGTAGTAATGGCCTGACAGGGTTCATTTTTTTGGATGAGGCAAGCCAAGGCTCAAATCTGTAGCTGCCACCTAGAAGAGCTCTGTCTCCTGAAGGACTTTTATCAGTGCAGCAAGCAATGTACACATTTTATAGCTGTTAACTTTATCATCTTCTCCCCACCTTTTGTGTATTTTCAGTTGCCAGAAGCGCTGGGGAGGGTAGCAACAGTCAGAGTTTCTTAGGAAACAAAGATTCCAAGGCCAGGTATAATCAGCCTACAAAGAGAAAAAAGCCAGAGACTTGGGTGGAACTTCAGCAATGGGAGAAACAAAATGTTACTCACCATTTTACACTGTATCAGGGATTTGCATCAGTGCAGACCAAATGAACTGACTATGGATGTGCTCTGCCACAGTCACTGTTTCCAACAATGTCTCAATGACTTGGTCTGTTCACTGCAGTGGTTGGACACAGACAGCAAAGAGTAGCAGAGAAAAAACTCCCTAATATTCCTGAGTTTCCACAGCCTAGGACAGGAATGGAACATCACAGATGCAGTTCCTGTTATTTCTGTTTCTCAGCATTCTGCCAGGAAGGGCTCAGCCATTATAACACATTATTTTGGATCTGTGGACCTTGCAGACTATTGGTTTTGGGGTTTTTTTTGTTTGGTTGGTTTTGGTTTTGGGGGTTTTTTGGGTTTTTTTTCTTCCCCTCTTCTTTTTAAGCACTGAGCATCTCATGCTCTCTTCCAAGTCCTCACAAGCTGTGATCTGGAGTGTTCGCTGTAGGTTCCCTGTTAGTTTCTTAAATATATTGCTTAGAAGGGGAAGGTCAGACCTGAAGTAATAACAAAAGCACAGGACTAACTCATCAGAGGAAGGCTCCTCTGGTGTTTGGTGGACTCATGAATGTTTGCAGGAAAGAAAAAAAAATAATAATTTCTAAACATGTAAATGGTTCAGAATGCACGTTTTTGGTTACTACAGTCCTTCTGTGAATCTTGGTTTTAATTGTGGCTCTCAATAATTAAATTTATTGAACCCAGACATGCAGCAGCCATGATACAATGGGGGCAGACTTGTGTTGTCTGGGGAAGTTTTCTGAACACGCATGTTCCTTTCTGTGAGGTGAGATGACAGCAGTCTGCAGCATGCTGTGGGCACTGAGCACTGATGACTTGGTTTACCACCCATGGTTTATCATCCTTTCCATGACAAAGGATGTGGCAACAGATAGGAAACTTTTCTCTATCTGTAATACAGCTACAGCATTGCCTGAAATATAAATTCCTCCAAGGGTGTTTGTACCAGCCTTTGCTCTCAGCCGTCAGTCTCCATTCTCACTCAGGGTCTGTGCTTGGGTACAGCAGCCTTTGATATGACCACAGCTAATCAAAAAAGCTTCACAGGTGGAGTTTTCAGCCCTTATGAATAAGAAAGTTGGGGTTAGCTTCGAAAAAGCCTCTGAAGGAGGTGAAAAAGAAGGATTTAAAAGCAGGATATCCAGACATATTAAGTTCTCTTCACCCCCATGGTGTGGAACACAGTTACTGTGACACAAAGGGAACACAGGGACTAGCTTTTTTTCTTTCTTGTTTCTTTTTTGGAAAAAGAGTTGTTTCATCTCTTTGGATATATAGAATTAGCTGTTCATTTTTCCTCATTTAAATACATCTCAGGAGGAAGGAGAAGGCACACAGGCGCTACTTCCCACATGCATCATTTTCCTAGTCTGCTCCCTCAGAGGGGTTTGGTGAGGTCACTCCATTATGCAGCACATTATTTTTAAACACTTCAGTGACTCCTTCCAAAACGTTCCCTCTCTAATGAAACCTGACACATCAGAGAAGGGAACGGGAAGTTTTTGTTGGTTGTACTTATAATCTTAAGTTGCTTATCCCGAGCGTGTCAGACAGCAGGGCCACGGGGCCAGCGAGGCTCCAGCCACTGACCTCTGAACCTTGGCAGGACCTTGCCCTGGTCAGCTCCCTGACAGGAAAACTGGCAGACTCTGGACCCGGGCTCTGGGGCTGTGAGCAGGGGAACAGCTGCACTTTGCAACACGAACTTTGTACTTTGACACATGGACATTTAATCTCCATAAAAGAGCCTTTGTTTCATTACTTATTAACATCTCCTCCTTGAGTAAAGTTCTTTGTTAATAAGGCTTTAAAGCATGGTGTGAGGGGTTTTTTCCCCACCTTCCTATGCCCAGAAAATATAACCCACCACCCAATTTTATAGTATTACATTAAATGTTAAAGAGTACAAAAAGAAAAAAAACAAATCAATTTAAGACTTTATGCACCTTCTGCATACTTGCTGTGTGGGTATTTGCTGTGTGCTCTCTTCTGAGTGATCAGTTCTAATAACCAGAGCTAAACACAGAAATCAAACAATGTTCTGGGGCCTCTCTTTGCAGAGATCACTTTTTGAGATGATACCTCCAGTAATTCAGTCCACAGCAACATTCAACCTTACTTAATAAATCAGCTAAAAAGATGAAATAGTAGAAAAGTGTCAGCCCATCCACACTAAAAAGCCATACTTTATGACAGTGTCATGAGTTTTATAGTTGCACAGCTTTTTGCTCCCAGTTTTACTTTGGAGCAGTGTCAGTGCTCGGCTTCTGTGTGTTTCATCATAAAATATGCTAACACACACAGCCCAGCAAATTGAAAGAGAAGACATTTATGCCCTGTCCTTCACTGAAATAAATCTTTGATCAGGAACAGAAACCTACCTAAACATCAAATGAAAACCTCAAGAAAGAGGCCACCTTAGATGCTTATACAACGTCTGTACCAACAGTAAAAGCTCAAGATGCCTGTATGCATTTACTGTAACAAAACCAAGTGACAGAAAAGTACTGGAAGATCCTGGTAATGCTCCAGTATATCTGTGTTGTCATAAAAATATGGAGCAGCAAAAGAAGCTTAAGGAAGTAGAGGTGTACTGAACAATTCTTCATCTTCAACTAGAATAAAACAAATACTTGGAAGTATAATATTTGTTACAGCCTGCTAGAAATAAATTATCTGCAGACAGAGGGATCACAGTCACACTCTTCCTATTTTTCATCACTACCATCTTCTAAACATGAATTTCCTTCCTTGCTTCTCTGGTGACCTTTTTTCTCTCCCTTTTTTGTTTCTCTTCCTTGTGATGGGGGAGACACCCTCACACACACCTGACCCAGTTTTCCTTCATTTTCATTAACAGTATGACACAAAAAAGGAAATTTCCAACTAGTCTAGCAAGTCAGGTGGGTAAAGAATAAACCAAGTGAAGCGATATCAAAGCACTCCCTTGCATGAGGCTGTGCTGGCTGGACTCAGAAGCGATCGGAGGAGGATGGCCAGCTCCCGCTGCTCCCTAAGAGAAGCCCGTGACTGTTCCCATCTGGAGGTATTTGCTTACCCCCACACACACCTTCACGGCACTGCCTTGGCAGCATCATCATTCATCTAATCCCAGAGTTTGACTTGCACTCTTTGCACAGAGCGGGCTGACACAGGACGACACAATTCCTTTTCTCCTGTTACTCCATTTTGGGTAAGAGTGCTTTTGCCCTGCCATGACCCGCAGCGCAGCCGGCACAGCTACTACTGTAGCACCTGATTATTTCCCTCTGCATATGCAGCAAGCTGTGACTTTCTCCTCCCGGAGGAGCACCCCCATATCAGGCAGGCATGATGCATTCCTCATCCCCTCGGCCCTGGAACACGGCCCTCCAGTCACACGGGCCCACCATCGTGATCACAAGATTTAGCTGCTGCTAAGAATAGGCGCCATGGTTTGGAAGAGATCCTGCTTTATTCCTGGGTGCAGCTCCTGAATGGTGTTAGACAATAAAACCCTTCGGGCTGGATTCTGGATGACACCTGCCTGCTCTTTCCATCACCTCTCTCATGAGGGCAGGCAGGCACGAAGGTCTGTGCCATTTGCTTAGCTAGGGACAGCTGCAGACGTGCACAGGAAACCCATAATGACTCTGGGAACAAAGCAGGAAAGCCTCTGGGAAACTACAATACCTTTAATTTAAATAAATAAATAAAAATAAATAAGCTCGGAAAGAGAGTTGAGAAGACCAACAAGAATGATTTTGTTCTGAAAAAAAAAATAAAAAACAAAAAGACTCCTTCCAGTGAGACACTGAACTAAATGTATCTTGCTTCAAAGAAAAGATTATAATCTTTAAGGGACTAGACAAGAAGAAGATATTTCATAAGACTCTAAATTAGTGGGCAGACACAACAGAATCCAATATTTGCAAGTTCAATCTGAAGATAAAAAGCACGTTTTAAGTATAATTAGCTACTGAGATGAATTGTCAAAAGATGCAGTAAATTCTCCATCATTAAGAAGCTATTTTAATTATTATATGCTTAGCTTCCACTAGAGCCCAGAAGTCTCAGACAACACAGGCCAAATAATCTCTAAGTTTATCTAACATCTAGCACAAGCCACCCCCTCTGTCTGAAAATTGTTCCTGTTGCTAATTCAAATGAGATTATTTTTTCCCCAAGAAATTCAAGGTGGGAGAATTATGACAAGTGGATAATTAGGGCATAAAACATCAGGTCACGTAGACATTTTTTATATAATAGTAACATTCCTCAGTCCAGTGCTTCCAGGGAAAAAAATTAAAGGTATTCCCTAATGTCTAACTCCGTTTAGAAAACCAAAATGACAACAACAAAACCTCAACCAAACAAAAAAGGACTATCACGTTATATATAAACTTTAAAATACACAATACCGTGTGTAGTACTGTGATGTGATTTTATCAGTTCCAGAAGTCCCCACAGAGAATAACAGAATGACCTAAGTTGGAAGGGACCTTAAAGGTCATCTCACTGCAGCCCCCTGCCATGGGCAGGACACCTCCCCCTGTCCCAGGTAGCTCAGAGCCCCGTCCAGCCTGGCCTTGAACACTTCCAGGGATGTGGAATCCTGACCTTCTCTGGGAAATCTATCCCAGTGCCTCAGCACCTTTACAGTAAAGACTTTTTCCCTAATATCTCATTTATTCTAAACCTTCTCTCCTTCAATTTGAAGCCATTCCCCCTCATTCTGTCCCTACATGCTCTTGTATATAGGAATATTTACAGTATTTATGTAAAGAGAGGAAAGGTTTCAGACTGGCACTATCAGGCACTACCAATTCCCTCCTGGAGCATTTCAACATTGTTCTATACCCTAAACAAAAAAACACAGCTAGCAGAACATTATTTCTCTTTTGGTCCTCTGGGAGTTTACATGGTAGCTCCTATTAACTCTAATCAAGAGTTAAGGGCAGAAATTCCCCAAGGACAGCCATGTTGTCTGGGGATATGTCCATAATTAATATGTTCTAAGAGTCTAATTTTGAAACAAAAGTAATCAGGCTTAAGATGAGTTATATTAAGAGCAACAAACCTGTGACTGCATATTTGCCTATATATATATACTGTATCCAATGTCAGACCAATGTATAGTTCACAAAACAACTCCTACAAAACAAGCTCTATCTTAACTCAGTTTGGGAGCACATTATGTGAATAGCAAGAAGAGAAAAACACAGTGGGGTTTGTCTTTTTTCTGTTTCTTACTCTTCTTTGCAGCACATTGTTATTATAAATGTTAATGCTCGCCATTGTTTCTCTTCACATCATAGTGCCCAGGCTCAGCAAAGCTAACATAATCCTAGCACTTCTGATGTTATAAATCAAAATTAACCGTGCAACACCATGGGAATATTTGTAATATGAAAGATGTGGAACGGGGACTTTGTGACAAGTACATGGAGGAGAGAAGAGGAAGCTGGATGGCTTGAACATGAGTGGCTTTGCAAGAGACCCTGTAATGGGACAAGGAATACAAAATAAAATCATGCCAACAGAACTCGGTTCCAGTATTATTTAGGATTTCTGTCACAGAAAGAGACATTTTTCAAGTCTGTGGCTGCTGATGCTCCAGCACAATTGATGCCCAAGTCATACATAATGTATTATATACAACACAGTATATTAACTCAGCTTCAGTGTTAATGTGTCATGAAACTTAATTCAGATATCACAGATTATGCAAAGGAGATAGAGATGTGGAGACCCACTCTCGTTTCTCAAAGGTGTCAGCCAGGCAGCTTTGTGTCCCCCAGTCCAGAAGAACACTACAGCAGCTTGTTCTAAAGCTCTTTTACAGGGTGAGGGCTGCGTGGCTCTTCACCCCAGTGTTTTTGACAAAGAAATCCCATACTGAGGGCAAAACTATGCATTAAAAAAAAAAAAAAAAAATGAAAGGCAGAAGAAGAAAACAGCCCAGGTTTTGCAGTGTCACAGCTGCCATTATATTTTACACTGCAGATGTGAAAACTTATAAGCACAGAAGAATACATTTTCTTTATCTACAGTAACCCCGAGTCCTCACTAGTCCTGTATGGGTAAAAAATCCAGCCGTACCCTCTGAATGTCTGTGAACAGATAGCAGCAATGGAGACAAACTGTTTTCCTGGTCAGATGCTGGGAAGAAGGATCACAAACTAAGTTGGGAATGGAGTTGAGGGGAGACTTACCTAGTGCCTCTGTCAGCTGGGAGTGGAGCCCACGACAACGCACAGAACTCGAAATGGAGGCAGAGACCTTCTTCCATTTCCACACACACTGTTTTTGTGAGTCTCTCACTAACTGCTCACTCCCTGAGGAATTCCATACTTCACATAAGCTGCTACTAAAGGAGACCATAAACAACACCTACCAAAATTACATTGGAAGCAACAGAGGGAAAACATTCACAGGAGGCTTTGCTCATGGTATCAAGCTTTCAAAACCCCCTTTGGAGGCACTTCAGCTGAGGGAAGAGGAATGTGATCCAGGACTAAAAGTGAAGTTTAGCTCCTGACACTGCCATATTATTTTTGCATGAACTTGGGCCATGTTTTTAAAAACAAGTGGGAAAAGCTATATCTAATTGTCTGTGTGTCAGTTCATCTGTGGAAAAGGGAAAACAGATGATATTTTTCTGCCTATAGAGATAATATAGGTAGATAACATTAAGCATTGAAATATTAAGGTACTCTGGACACATATTAAGTCTAATATAGACTGTCCACTAATATCTATCATCATTCTGTTTATCTTCAGGTTACAAAATGTGATTAGAAAATATTCTTATGCAAAATAATTAATAATGATTTCATTCAGAAATTCTGTAGGACTCCCACTATTTGAAGCAGGAATTCAAAATATAAACCAAAGGTGGCTAAATAAGTGCATTTTTCTTTGTTAGGAAAAATAATTCTACCTCTTTTTAATTAAAAGGTAACTCTGTCCCAGAAGCCACTCACACACATAAGAACCCAGACCAAAAAAACCCATTCTAACTCTTGAAACTTAGGGGAATCTACTTTTAGTAAATGAACTGGGGAGGTTTAAGCCTCCCTGGTTATCTAGGTTATGGCTATCTTTGTATTGTCTGTAGTAAGCCAAGAGGAAAAAGGGATGATTTCATTATTCAGACTTAATGAACACACTCAATTTAGACTAGCCAGACAATTCAGTGTATTTGGAAACAAAGAAAACTAAGCTAGGGAAACATATGAAGTCCAGGATTCCCTGGAAGAGAAAGCAGCTTGCAGGGCTGCTCATAGCCCTGTACACCGACTGAAGCAGGACACGTCCCTCCTCAGGGACCACTTTGGAGAGGATGGGAAGACATAAAAAAAAGCAAGTCTGCAGGAGAGGGTCCACACACACAGTAGAGATATCTTACTGTCATTAAATATGGAGAGGTAAAAGAGCTGCATTCTGTATACTACCATGATTTACTAAATACATTCTCTCTGCAAGATCAACATCTGACACCACCAATCCCCCAAAGTAACAATTCCTTGAACATTTGCTCAAGAAAACACCATTCATGCTGGCTGATAAACAATCTGGGAGCCTGTTAAGCCATCCTGTGACAAACTCACATCACCAATGTAGAGTTAGACCTTTTTTTTTTTTTAATGACAAAACAGTAAAATACAAAACCAGTCATATTTGACCATCACCTTCTCCCTTAACTACTTCAGTGGGCATCCAGCCTGCACTCACCAACTTACTTCTGTCCCATTCTGTGGTGGCAGGAGCTCCAGGCTCTCTTCATCTCCTCTTGGCCAGGCTGGAGCATCCTGATGTCTCTCAGGTGCTCCTCATGAGGGCTCACTTCCTACTTTCACCTCTCATGGCAAATCTTATTCCAGAGCTCCTGCCAAATATGGCTGTGGAGGCTTAGTTTTCCCATCCCCTGTTTTCTGCAATTAAACTTAGGATATAATGGAGGACTTAGGATATGTAATTAAGGCTTAGGTTGTAATAAAAGGGACGCGCTTTTGTTTGAATTCTCTGCCTTACTGTGGCTGCTTTAAATTTGTATTTCTATCATTCTCTAATTAGTATCTCTCTTCTGTCTTTAGGCTGGCTTTTCCTGTTTATAAGGCTGTGGTAAAACATTATAAATCATTTAACCTAGAAAAAAGTGATCGTACCAACAGCTTACCAAGGCTACAATTATCAGTTAACTCTCAATACTACCTGGGAAATACAGACAACAACCATTTTAACAGAAAATTAGTGTGAGAAAGGGGTTACAAGAATGATTTAAACTCTTCTTCCTATACAGACAGCACAGCTCCTGGGGACTTCCTCGCAGTAAATAAAAATATCTCTGTGAAGATAATTAGTTCAGGTGTGGCAGCAGTCTAGAAGGTTGTTCACCTGGAATCACTTCAGGTATTCACCCACTACCAAACAACAGGAACATATTTTCCCCATCTCTCATCCTTGTTTCAGCAAGCATCCTACCATGCAGCGAAAAGCAAAAGCACAGGAGCCAACACAGCAGGCTCACCAGGACTAAGAGCAACCCATTAAAATATATATAAAAGTCAGAAGAGTGGTAATGAGGAACCCATGGGAGTCATTTCACTCTATTTCCTCTGCCCATCCATTTTCATGCATCCCTCCCCCCATTCCTCTGGGACAGCCCTTCAGGTTCTGTTCTAGTTTACCCTATGGAGAGCCTAGGTCAGGTCCCCCAGGACCAGGAACTGTGAAAGGAAGAAAAGCTGCAAAGCAATTAGCCATCAGCTGTACAACAGCACCTTGCAAAACACTAATTCCTTCTCCAGCCTTTGTTTCAGTCCCACAATACTCTCATATTCTGCACTCTCATGCATTCCTCATCTTGGAAACAATTACTGTCCAACACATAAAAACTCTCTTTTTCCATTTAAAATGAACACATTTTCAAATTCTATCCTCTTCTGCAACAAGGAAAGCTTGTGAAGCTAACTATATCCTAAAATGGGCTTTTGGTTCAAAATAACTCAAAAATAGCATATGTGTTTTCAGTGTTAGGATAAACAGTCAACTAGGCATTAAACACTGCTCAATGAAACCAGTAACAGCAGAGCTCTGAAAGGTGTTCACAACAGATTACACAAAGAGAATCAAAAAATCACCATCGACTTCTGCACTGAGATGAGACCCAGTTCTTCGAGGCTAGGCCATGCAGTAAAGAATCTATTATGCATCTTTGATCCTGCATTCCAGCCTCTGCCAACAAATCCACTTCGAAGATACTCCTAATGTTCCAAGCCCTGAGAAGCTTTAGTCTGTATTAATTAATTAAAAAAGGAGAAACAATCAAACAGATATCCATGTGCCTTAGTGCGATATTCAGCCTGATCCCTCTGACAGCTTTCCTGATGGCTTTGAAATTCATTATCTTCTGCAAGAGTAGGAGCTTTGTGACAACTTTCAGAAGGAAGCTTCTGCCTACAACACAGGAACGGTGTTTATTTCAGTGGCAGATCAAGGTCTCCATGTGGTACAGAACAGCAATTACCCCCTGAACATAACAAATGTCCCAGAAAGCACGTAGGAAAAAAAGTATATGCAAAGTCAGAAGCTAGTCAAAACTCCTCCCAGAAGCTGTTTTCTGAGCAAAAGTTTGTGGGAGAGGGGAAGGGAGAATTAAAACAAGTCTGGCTGCACATCTTGAACTTGCTGAAATCTGAAGACATTTAAATCAAACACGGTAATTTACTCATAGAGGCTGAGCTCTTGTTTGTACAATGGCTGGATGGGGGAGGAAGAGAAAACTCCTGCTAAGAATTTCTTCTCCTGGGTCAACTGGACCTAAAAGGATTTAAAAGAAATTGGATGTGTGCTCTAAGGAAAGCCATTACTGCAAAATCTCTACCAGCCTGTAGACTAAGGAGAGCTGTGACCCCCATTTATGGATGCTAGGCTGGAACATTGGGCACGGACTCCTTTTTGAACCTGCTACCAGAAGAATTACCCCTTTAGCAAGGCACAGACTCTAAACACCACACAGCCAACAAAACAGGTGCCAAAACGGTGCCAAAAACTTACCAGAACCTTTGTTTTTTTCAGAGGAGGAGGTGATTTAGATTAAGTCAAACCTGAGCATGTCTCCCATTCCCTCAACATGAACCTGCCCACCTGCCTGCCTTCCTTTCCAGCTGAGCTGCATCCCCAGCCGTGGGCTTTGCACCTCCCAGAACGTGTCTGTCAGTAAGGATGGGCGGAGCACTGTGGAGCCTTCTCCCTCTGCCCATCATCCTTTCCAAAACACAGGAAACAGCTGCCAGGTCAGTTCTGAAAGTTGGTTAATAATTACACAGACTAATTGTTAGCCTTTCATCTTAATAATTAGCATTTCAAAAGTATTTTATTCATCAGTCTTGTTACAGGTACGGACCATTGTAAGCTTTGGACATTTATTTTTTTTAAATGCTTTTAGAGATTTTTTTCTTTATTAAATCACCATTGACGTTTCCAGAGGTGCTATTACAAAGCTTGTAATAGCTTGACACCCTCCACCCCTCTTTCAATTCCAATTCACTATCTAGGTGAATGACTATCTAAAATTATCAGCGTACTCTCCAGATATCACTATCTAGAATAATCTGGCTCCTAATGCTTAGCAGATACAGTAATAACATACCTAATTTTTAACTTTTATGATAGGATTCCCCTGAGACAAAGTAGAAGGAAGACTGATTTATTATTAATATTATAAATAATTAAAATTAATGAAATGCATGAAAAGTGGAAAGTGTGAACCAAAGGAAGAACTAGCACACAAGCCTTAATGTAAATTATCGGCTCTGTGTCTATACAATACCAGCCTGTGCTCCTTTACATCCCTGCAAAGCATGCATAAAATCTTACTAGAACAAAGTGATATAATTTCCCACTCATTTTCCACACATAGAAGTATCTACAGAAGGTGCAAGGCAGGGGAGAGAGTGGTCAGTCAATCGTGTTTTAATTTACAGCTATTTTTGTCTAAGCCCTGAATGGCCTGCCAATTATGAACAGTACCAGCTGGGCTGTCAGGAGAGCAGGCTAAGAAGGACACACAGAAAAAGAAAACAATCATAATGTACAAATGGAGAGCAGGAAAAAAGTTTGGAGTGGGGAAGACCTGATGGGAAGCCCAGCTCTGGTTTTACAATGCCTTGCCAGTGTCCTGTCTTCCAAAACCCCCAAATAAAAACATCACTCATATCATCACCATTACCTAGACATAGGCCTATGGCACAGCTAGGACCACAGCTTTGACTTCTTGGGGCATAATCCAGATACCTACTAGTTACAAAACTGTGACTGTTCTATGCTTAAATAAGCAGTAAAAATAAGAATTTCAAATGATGAGAAGGATAAGAATCTTTGAACAGGTCTTCTCTCCATTTTTCAAATAAGTAACAAAAACTCACTACTTTTTTTTCTTTTGTTAAACACATTAATTTTACAGGAGTTTTAAACAAATTGTAAAAAAAAAGGTGTTGAGATTTCTCAGTAAAATGGAAGCCCTACCGTTCCAAGAACCTCTTTCCCCAAAGTCTTGCAGGGACAACATAGAAAACAATTCCTCTAGACAAAACCTTATGAATCCTTATCAGCAGAGTCATGTTTTGAGCAGCTATTGGGGGAACAAGGAATAAGCATGGGCATTAAAAGACAATTTTATTCTATTGCTATTAGGATGTCAGTGCTGGACCACACTGGTGTATATATAGAAATATTGCATTTGGCAAAGGAGCAGTTTTGGATCTGCTTTTCATGACTGCTTTTCTCTGTGAAAAAAAAATTAAGAGATTTACTCCATGCTTTATTGTAATCTGCTTATTTGTGGATGCAGATCAGTCCAAAAAGGAGAAGTATATTTATACTCATGCACTTCACTGTATATCAGCATCATACTGACAAATTCTACAGTATCCTCCCCTCCACTCCTTTCCATGGCCTTGCAGGAGAGGCAAGGCAGACAAGGCAGTCTGAGAAGACAGCAGGCCATAACTCCTCTCCTCCAGACAAGCGACAATTAATCACTTTCGCCAGCGAGGCAGGTAGTTCTTGTCCTTTAACACTGAAGGAAACATAAAGCTCCTTTCTCTGAGCACTGATTGTCCAGTTGATACTGGAGCTCTCAGGCGCAGCTACAGAGCTGCCGAGACGCTGAAAAACAAGGTAACCCAAACCCTAAATATGCCACTCTTCTCTGTTTTATTAATCCTTATTTTTCAGGGGAGCAATGAAAGAACAACCAGCGGCTAGAGTATAATGTTTATCACCATTTTCCCCCACAAGGCCATAAGTTGCTCCTCCCCTGCCAGTGGTTCAAGGCCCCTGGGGCTCATTCAGGCTCTGACCACAGCAGCCCTGCTCAAAGGGAGCCAGCCCCACTCATCGCTGTGGGAGGGCAGCATCAGGGATGAAGAGACGTCCCCTTCCTTTGGAATAAGAAGGAAGAGAACTAGCCACAACACTATCACGACTGTGGGACTAAGAAGGAAAGGAATACTGCCTCTTTTTTTGGTTTTGCTCTCAAGCAACTAACCATTCTGTTTCAGTTTTCTCCATATAAGCGTAACTCATTGATTAATTCTGAAAATTACATAGTGCTTTTGAAGTGCAAAGAGAGACCAAAGAGCATATCCAAAATCTGGGACAGCCATAGTTCATCCGTTTCTTATGGCTCCCTAGCATAGGTTTTATTTCCAAGCAGTCACATTTCAGTGAAGGTAAGAGATATTTTTGTAACCCTTCCAAAACCCCTTCCACTAAGATGAAATGATGTCCCCCTTGGAGGGGGAAGGGATGACAGATATAATTTCAGGAGACTATACAAAAATGTTAAGATTATCTGTGGAATCCCTCCTTCAATCACTCAGCAGCATCCAAGCACTTAGAAACCACCTTCTTGGGAAAAAAGATCGTTTTATTTTAGTTGCTGAAGATTATTTAACCCAGAATCACTGAACTGAAAAACTTTTACACGGCAATTTGATCCCCAGGTTGAGGGAGCCCCTTGTTGGCTTTATTAACTCAAGTGTAATCCCAGTGAAAGAAGAGAAGTGCAGTAAGCACGCGTGAAACGAGGAGCCTTGCTTGTTGTAGAGGTACCCTCATCTCACTTTCACACGGGCTCCAGCCTCCTGTCCACCCAAAAGCCGACGAAAGGAACATTTCAAGCACGTAAGCCAGAAGTGTAGGCAGAAATGGGTGATGATTGGGGCATGTCACTAATGTCACACTGCTGGAAAGCTGCCCAGTACGTGGTGAACAGCTGCTCTCCCAATGACTAATCACACAGGAGGGGGGAGATCATAAAATTCTCCATTTTCAGAGAGGGGGGTACTGCTCCTCCTGATGTCACCTCTTGTAATGAGCTTCTCTTTGTCTTTCCAGGTCCATGTTGTAATAGCCCAGCCACAGTTTTTAGAGCAACAACATCTCATGCACCTAACTGTGAACATCAAGTGTGCCAAGCGTGCCTTCAAAAAATTGTTCGTCAGCAGTGCTGCACTCTGGACGTGGAAGGATCAGTGATCAGTGAATTAATTTCAGAAAGTTCTGAAAACAAAAGCAATTTATAAGAGCAGTTTATAGGTATTCTTTCTACTACTTTTCAGTTACAGAGAAGAATAAAATGATGTTGTTAAGTTCTAATAAACCCAACTCAAAGTTCAGCGCTTTGTCTATTGAAATGATCACTTCAGTAAAGGAATCACAAAAGCCTAGAGCCAAAAAGTCCCCAAGGTGCTAGAAACCAAGATACAAGGTGCATTTGTTTGGATGTGCAACCACAAATTCTGAGAGCAAATAAAAACCTAAAAAATTCAGAATAAAATGCAGGAATTCTTTTTATTTTATTTAGAAATCCGGAGCTAGTCCATCTAAATGCAATTCTATTTCCCAGATGCTTAAGGATGACAGCAGGCAGGATAACATCCATAAAGCAAGACAGAACACAGCTTTCATCATCTCAAGTGTCTGAAAGCCCAGCCCATGCCAGGACAAAATGGCTGGTGTTTGCCTCTAACCATTCCAGTCATCCTGTTTTTGAGGATTGCAGTGATAAACAATTCCCTGAAGTATTCTGTAATTCTGCAGCACTGATGAGCCCAATATCAATGCCTGTGTTAAGGGCAAGTTCAAAGACTCTTCAGTGTTTGCTTGATAAGCTTCTCAGAGAGGTCATTAACTAGGACATCTTGAGTACTGTACTCTTCATGCAAACTTTCTGGGGTTTTTCTTGTCTTTGTTTTTGTGGGGTTTTTTTTTGGGGGGGTGGGGGTTGGTGGGGTTTTTTTTTGGTTGAGTTTGTTTTGTTTGTTTGTTTTTAAAACGTTTTTATCATCAAAATCCCATTTTAGGGAACCTTCCTCAGCTTCCTGGGATGACCCAAAGGGAAAGGCACACGTGTAGCTGAAGTTGACACACACGTACTGTAGCCTGTGAGTCTAAAGCATGCTTTTGGTTAAGGACTCTTACCACACATGAGACCCAGAAAGGTTTTAACTGGGTGAAGAATAAAGCTCGCACAGAACTGAAGACAAGACAGGAATTGAGTGGAAAATATTTGCAGGGCTTACTTAGATCCAGTAAGAAAGTTATTATAAGAGATGCTTAGGGTAGTTCCTGGTGATTGCCTAGTACTTGATCATTCAAAGTAAACAAAACCAACCAGATGAGAACCTTGGTGGTCCCTCATCCCCCAGAACTCACTGCTGCTGTTTAAATCCCTAAAGTCATCAGTGATGTGGTGGTGTCATCCTGTCCCTGCACGTGGCAGGTGGTGGAGGTGAGCAGGCTCAGCCCCACGGATGCAGTGCTGCACAAAGCACCCATCAGGACAGCTCTGGCTGGCACAGTCAGCCAGGGACAGCTGCTCCTCAGTCCATCCAGCAAGCCATCTCCACCTGAAACAGCTCCAGAAGGGTCCCTCACAGACACAGGAAGGCTGTTCTACCACACCACCATTTTTCACTCAATGGAGCAACAAGACAGAAGCAGTTGTCGCTGTCAAGGAACCATTCCCAAAAAGCTGCTCCAGTAAAAAGTTTCAGCTGCATCCATGCTGGTCAGACAATACCAACCCCCCTAGCCAAGAGCAAGACAGGCCTGCCTGGGTCCATCATAGCTCCACAGGTCTGAATAAATGCCAACCCTTTAGGGAATCAGCTGCTGTCTAATGCAGGGCCCAGAGGCTCCAGCAAAGATCTTTAAGCAGCTGGAAGACCCAGAAGCAACCAGAGTTGCCTGGGGCTGTCACAGGCATCAGACACAGATTATTCATCATGAGAAGGCTCAGAGAGTCCCTGCTGTCTCTGAAGGGTTGTTGTTGGCTGTTCCCCAGCCCTGAGGAGCAGAGACAGGAGCAGGATCCAGAGGTGCCATGAGTCAGAACCACCAGGAGAAAGAGCTACCTGAGAGGCTGCTCTAAACAGGAAAAACAAAAGTTAAGCCTTGAAAGGTTTCATAGCTGGTTTTCAGTTTTACAGCAGAAATTAATTCAAGCAGGGGGACAAGTCAGCTGACCAAACCAGCAGGATATCATTAGAGAGCTGAAGAAACACAGCTGGGTGGGCATTTCTCTCCTCCCCAGCAGCAGAGGAGCAAAAGGAGTGGTGGCAGTGGGAGTGCCCAGGATGGTTCTGAAGGGCCCCATCAGCACCCCTGTATTGCCATAGAAAATTCAGCTTTAGGAGTCCTGTCAGGACACATGCAGAGCTCTGGCCCCACAGGAAAGACCAAGTATAAATCTGTCTTTTCTTTTGTTCATCAACAGCTTCTTTTAGACTGTGCACACCTTCCCCAAGTCTAACTGCTGAATAACCAGCCAGAGCAAACAGATCAGATCTCACACACAAATGCTTTTCATCTCAGAAGATCCCACTTGGGCCATGTCATCAAGTGCCAAGGTTTTGAAACTTTACCCTCCTAGCACTCCTATTTGTACCCAGGATGATAAGTAGGGAGAAGAAATACACATTGTACAGATATGCAGATATGGGGGGATTTCACCCCCCATATGGATTTCATATGGGCAATGAAATTCTTTACTGTGAGGCTGGTGTTGTTTTGTTGTTTGTGTTTAATTCAAACTGATTATTGCAGTGCCAACTCCACTTAAAATATTTGCTAAGGTGTATAAATGATGGATAAAAAGCTATTTCAAACAACCTACAGCTACTCTGGGCAATCTGTTTAGCTTAGCTGATCGTTATGTACTCTGGAAGTTTAGGTTTATGTAGATAGTCAATATAAAGGACAGTGATGTCAGCTTCTCTCATTTATTCAAATATCCCCAGTCCTGTGAGCCTCAGATCTTCCCTTACAGGAAGAGAAACAAAAACAAAGAGGGAAAAGGAGAGGAAGGGAAAACCATCCTGACACACACTTCTCTCTAGACTTCCCAACAGAGGGAAGTCTAGAGAGAGGGGCTCTCAGAGAGGGGCTGCCCAAGCCTGAATACTGGAACAGCCAAGCATTTATATATATGCATTTATTTATAATTAGGATTACAGAATATTCCAACTGGATGGGACCCAAAAGGACGATCAAACCCAGCTCTTAAGTGAATGGCCCATACAGGGGTCAAACCCATGATCTTGGCATTATTAGCACCAGACTCTGACCAGATGAGCTATAGAACCTTATCAGACATTAGAAAATATGGATCAAAAGGAATAACACATCCATCCTGGAAGGCAGCATTTTGACCACCCTTGAAGCTGTGGAATATTTTTAAATTCACAATTTTTCCACTGTATGTGTATTTTGAGGCTTTAAAATGTAATACTACATTTCCCATTTCTAAAGCAGTATCAACAACGATGAAAGCTTAACAATTTGGAAAAAAAATACATTGTCAAAATTGAAGCACAGCAAATCAGCTTCCCTGGATTTTACTGGTGGGTGGATGAAAAGGATTGAGAGGGGACATGCTGTTGATTTTTATTTTTTTCCACTGGCCTTTCAGCTAATGCTGTAAAAGAAACACTTTTTTGAAATCTCCACAACTCTTACACAATAGGGAAGAAAAAGAGCACAACCAAATCAATCACCCCCCAGCTGATACCACTGCAGAATGAAATCCATTCAGAGATCTCCTGGAAGCAGAACAACACTTCTGAGTTGCAGCAAATCAAATCTGGAGATAAAGGGGCTGCTCTCGCTTCCTCCCTCCGTGACAAACGGAGGCACGGGTTATCTGCTCCAGCATAGGCAGAGCAGCTGGAATTAAGCAAGTCAGTTTTCATTATCAGTCCACCTTCCCGAGGAAGTCACTTTATACAACTGCCTGCACAGGTGATTCTATCCATTTTTCTACCTTGCAAAATAACTTAGGGTTTTCCAGGGCAATTTCAATGAGGTTTTGACAGAATGGTAGCAGTTATAAAAATACTGTCTGGTCAAGTTCTGTACATGTACGGATGGTAGGGCAGAGGAAAGATAATGTTTCTGCAGAGGGAAATTTCCTATGTTAGTCTATTGGACACAAGAAGATTCACACATTTAGCACAAAGCTATAGGAAATTGGATTTCATAACTTCTACTCATTATGGCACTACTCTTTCTCCTGCAGTTCTGAGATCTCAAAAGGTTACAGAATCTCAGGCAAGCAGAAAGATGCATTTTGCACTGTATCAGGAGTGGTTTTTTATATAAATACCAACTTTGGAATGTAAAAGTAACTGGGTGACACAGTAATTTAACAAATCTGCAATGAAAACACATATACCTGATGAAATTAGAGAAAGGTCCAACAACAAAATCTCTGCTTGGTTTTTATGCTTCCAACTGTCTCTATGTATGTTTTTTATCAGGCATTTGGCATGGAACAGTCTTTGCTGTACATGTAGGATATCAGAGGGAATGATTGTGGAATATACATCAAAATGATGATGGCACATCTCTGGCAAGAGTCACTTTTCACTTACCAACATGTTTCCTTAAACCTGTCCAAGTTTTTATTCTGAGTGAAGAGTTTAGTGTGTAAAATGGAAACCATATTTTTTATTAGGTCCTTAGCTTCTAAGTTAACACTGTTTTGCTGGGTCTCTGAATATATTGTAAGTAGGAAAAAACAAAACAAAACAAAACAAGCAGAAGCATATGCATTTTTAGTTTGCAATTCAATAAAAGAATCACATTACTCAACAAAATTGTGAATATTTTATGTACTACAAATTATTACAGAAAGTCACATTTCTTTTTTATTCCCTCTGCAGGTTACTGGGTGAAGAACTGTATTTGATTTTTGTATTCTAACAATAATTGTATTTTTTCTGTTGAAAAAAAACTCAAGCTCTTTTAGCTAAAGATGAGGTTATCTAACCATCATTTATTTGGGGCAATCAGCCATCACAAAACAATTCCTGGGAGTAAACACCATAGTTAGAGACGTGCAAACAAAACCCAGCATTTTAAATGATAGCACCACACATGAAAGAGAAAGAAATCAAAGGCATTACTACATGAAGCAAATCTGTATTATGCCTCCCACTGAGTTGTAATATTTTCCCTGTACTCTGCTTTGGGGGCTTCGTGTTTGTTTATATGTTTTTCTTGTTTGGGTTTGGTTTTTTCTCTTAAGCAAAGCCATATGTACCAACAGGGTAAATCAGGTAAAACCATTATTTTATTTTAAGTTTTGGAAATGGCACAGAGTTTTGTGTCTACCTGTCTTCCATCAAGCCACTGTAATAAGTCTCTCAATACAGATATCAAGAAGATTTAATAGAATTTAATGTAAAAACCCCTCACACACAACAAAAAACAGTGCCACACACATTTTAAGATTTTGTCAAGTGGTTTAAATTCTGGAAAGCAAGAAACCAAACAACCAACCAGCGCCAGCCACATAAAATCAAGTATAACTTCCCTGTTAATTTGTGACAAGGTTTACTTTATGTGAACAGTCAATTAAAGCCTCAGGCTTTGGGAATGGGCATTAATCTGCTACAGGCAACGAAGCAGTGCTGATCTGCACCAGTATTGATTTGGCCAAATACCTGGAAGAGACAATTGCTACCTCAAAACAAGAGGTGTCTTTGCTGAAAGGAAGGGATCCTGGTGAAAAGTTACTAGCTGAGGAGCACATCATTTCTAAGTTTTATGCCTGAGGGAAGATTCACAAATATACCTTTAATTAAATGCTTTTCCATTATTCCACCAGCCTAAAAACATAAAGAGAGGAATTAATTACATAGGGACAGACCTTGAATCCATTAGTTGTTAGGGATGTCCTGTGTATCGAAGACTAGATACAATATGCAAAACAGCATTACTGTCATTAAAGCTTAGAGTAATTTCAGCTACCGAAAAAGGTAAAAAAATTTTAAAAAAGCACACTCCCTGAGAAATGTAAATGGATTTTCTGTGTGAAAGACTGGTGTGAACCTGCATGTAATCAATCAGCTCAGTTGCTACAGCTGCACTGTCAGAAGTGTGAAGGCAGATTTACTGTAGAAAGGTACCGAGAAAGAGCCGTGACAATGACACGGAGATGCACCAGGAGCTCTTTCCCCCACGTATGGTCTCCATCAATTAAAACAACAATTCACCAACAACGTCAATAACAAAGTAACACTCCTGAAAATTCAGCAGGAAAGTAGAACACGAGGTGGATGTTGTAAAACTCCCTCTGCAGCCAGGCATAGCTGCCCCATAAAAGCTATGGAGTACCAGGGACTGCACTGCTGTAATTCACTTGTCCCTCCCTTTCTCTTTATACTGTCTTTACATATTGGTGCAAGCTATATATCCATCATATATGGGAGAAATGTGGGTTTCTGGGCATGGGATAATCTATTTTCTTGTATGCTCCTATGTCTCCAGTTTCTTCTTCCCACATCTGTTTTTCTTGGCTCTGTGTGTACAACAGCTGCATATTTGGGGACACCAACTTAAAACAATGGAGAAGTGTTCCTTTCTTTTCTCATAAATCACTCTTCAGATGGTATACAACTCCAGAAATTCAGATAATTAGGCCACAATATCAGTTATTTTTTTCACAATAAAACAAATCAACATTATTCCCCTGGTGATATTCCCCCTTCCATCTACAAAACCAACTAGATAAGTGCACTTAGAAATCCAATTGTTTATATCTACTTCTGCCCCATGAATTAGTGTCCAGCCTTTTATACAGCTCATTTCATGCCCTATCATTTCTGCTTTCTGGACTGGAAAGAACCTGAACAAACAATAGGAATTACAGTCTTAAAACACAAGGAATGGAAATATGTTGTGGTCCATAGAGAGGATGGCAGGATCCATGTTCCTTCCCTGAAGAAGGATAAAGATATTGACCCCAGAGCAATTTCAGCCAGCGTGATGCTGTTGCTTCTCAAAAGGCAATTCTCAAGCACAGAGAGTGAACATGACAGGAGCACGTCACCATCAACACAGAAGAGCTGACAGAGCATCAGCTGCTCTGAATCCCAAGCCTGTGTATTCCTCGTTTATTAAACCCTAAAGTCTTCATTCAAGCCACGTTACTGCTCAGCTTAAAAGGAGTCACCATCATGGAGATACACAGCAAGGTTTTAATGACAAAGTAGAATATGCAAACTACATCTGCCATATCATTAATAGTTGTGTAATAGAAACCAAATTATATACAGTTAACATTTCCGTGCTTAACCATTTCATATTTACACAACAAAGTGAAGATACTGTGAAAGAGCTACACAGAAAGTTTCTTCTGTTCATTAGATGTCCACGAGGCAGTTAAGAATGTACGAAGAATGTGAAATTAAAACCAGTAAACCCTGTGCCAAATGTTATGGATTCCATTAGTTTAACACCCTTTCCAAAATCTTTCATAAAAATCACAATGCAGCTTCACACCCAATTCATTAATTGCCCCTCTTTTTTTAAACACCAGGCAGCCTGCAGGCCTTCTATTTGTTTGTTTGTTCTTAATTCAGGGACTGATGGGGCATCTGAGGTGCTTTAAAACCAGCCCTGTGCACAACCTAATTTTTCCAGTCTATACAGTTTGACTGTTTATTTTTTTGAGGGTATGAGTGGTGTTCTTTGAGTTTATGTGCAATAAAACATGTCTAGTGTTAATGAGACAAGTACAGCCAAATATTTGGTTTTAAAAGACAGTACTGACCAGACTATTTTCTACATGAAGTCGCTCCTGCACACAGTAGCAGCACTGCAGCAGTACAGCATGGCTGCACATGCCTGACGTGCAGATTTTCAAACTGAGTGCATCCATTACAAAGCCATGTACAACGAGCAACAGGTGAAACCCCACAATCTGTCTGAAGAAGAAATTTTTAGGCAGCCCCACAAGTGTGTGCTCTGCCCAGTGCTTTTTCTAATCCTGCTGTTACTTAGAAGAGAAGGTGCTTTACCACAGACCTGTTAGAGGCATCATGGGTGGTCTCAAACTTCTCAAGATGCCAAAAGCTGTTTGCAAGCAGGTCTGCTGGCTCCATTCAAACAAACAAACAAACAAACAAACAAACAAACAAACAAACAAACAGTCCATATCTTCTGGTACCATCAAGACAGACCCACAGAAGGTCTTAACTAATGCCAAATACCAATGGCCTTGGCACTGCACAAATCCCCAAAGGCAACCACAAAAGCAACCCAATCACACTAATGCTAAAAAAAAAAAAAAAAGAAAAAAAAAAAAAAAAAAAAAAAAAAAAGAAAAAAAAAAAAAAAAAAAAAAAAAGGAAAGAAAGAAGTCAACCCCCAAACTTTCTTGGCAATGGCTCTGCAGATGGGCTGGAAAGGGAAAAAGGTGAGAGATTTCTGCTGTGCCATTTGCCTAACCCTCGTTTCCTCTTGCCAGCTAATGGCTTTGCCTTTCAACATGCATACTACAACATTTTGCAGCTGCTCAAAGAGAAACTTCCCTCCTCAAGCAGTGCAACCAAGAGTAGCTGGGGCGTTCTGGGAAGCAGCAGCTGGGGGGATCAGCACTGGCAGGCTGAGCTGAAGTGCTGAGGCATCTCTCATCACAACTGCACAGAGCCAGATCCCAGGGTTGTTAATCAAGCACAAGTCAACAGGAGCCTTGCCCAATTAAGTAACAGAGTTTGGCTCATTCCAGCAAAGGATTACACCACAACAGCAGAAGCCTTTCAGTACCCAACACAGTACCCTTCAGTACTCAGTGCCCCTCTTTCCTCCACTGGCTAACTCCCTTTCTTTATCTTCTTCTCTACTAGTCCTGAATAAAAGAATTTAAAGACAAACTGTGAAGTGGTGCTGAGAAAAGCAGGGATGCAGTCCGAAAGAACATGGGACATTTGGTTTTTAGTTCTCTTTATCTCAGTTTTACTACCCACCCTGCTTGTGCCACGAAGATCCTTATTCTTCTCCTCTCCCCAGATAATTAGAAAACAACAATATTTATGTCCCTGCTGAAGCCTAACCCCAGCATCCTCAGATGCTCCAGACTCCTGTGTAGCCTCCCAGTCACATGCAGCTTGGGTCAGTTTGTGTTTCCCCTCCTGAGACCTTTCTCTTTCCCTACAAGGGGGCTCTCACCAAGGCTGGCTGGCCTGCTGAATCCTGATGTGTCTGCTCTTTGACAAAATCCAGTCTCTAGCTCTTTGCAAGGTACAGAACCTTAGCTAAGGGAGGGAAAAAATTTCTTATCCAAAAAATGAAAATATTAACACAATTTTTTTTAAAAAAACCCAGTGTATCTTATTAAGTGGCTGAAGTCTTCAGACAGCATCCCAAGCTGCAGAGGATGTCATGAGAAAGTATCTTAGTCAGGAGAGCACACATTGCAGAAAGAAGTGTCATGCCATATTTGCCCTAATCCCACATTGCCCTTTTGGATCTTTGATTATTGGAAAGATTGCTTTCTCTCAAGAATCTGAAGATCTGAGCTTACATGACAAGTTGCAAAGGCAGGGTAAAATTAGAGGAGGTTCACTGAGAAAGGAAAGCAAAATAAATTTCTTGTTGAGCATCTACCACTAGTCACCGAGAAGATAAGGCCTATGAACTTTTATGATCAACTTTATTTTGCAGCAAAATTTCTTTCAAACCAGCTTCCAACACCAGTTTTACAATAATGCCTGACTGCAGGATTTTCAAGCTCTGTCATCATGAGGAAATGTTTCTTGTCCCTTTGTCCCTTAAGTAAGAAGGCCAAATAACCAGATATACATTTAAATCTATTTTCTATTTACACTGATTTTCAGAAACCAGTGCCACAATGGTTTATATGTACACACTGCCTGTGGTCCTGCTGAAACCAGTGAGATTAGTCTCAGGGTAGAGAACCAAGCGTGTGCATAAATCTTTGCAGGAGCTCAGCCAAAGAGGCTGTTTTATTGGGAAACAGTAAAGGGATGCAGGTTTGTGGCAACTCTGTGAGCCAAACCCTGTCCTCAGAAACACAGATTTCTCTTTGGGGGTACAGGGTTCAAACACTCAGCCCTGGGAAGTGAGGCAGAGACACCTGCAGAGGGAAGAGTTACAGTCCATGAGGAAGCTCCTCACTGTGAGGACACAGAGGCACGCTGCTGTAATTTAGGGGCAGTTTTGGCTCAACACTCCAGGAAAACACAATCCTCTGTGGTCTCCTTGGTATTCCATGGCTCTCATTGCTATGGGGGTCACATAACAGGGATGTATCCAGGTAGGTTTGAGAGGCACGTGCAACTTTTTACAAAGGATAATGGAGAGCCTACATTATTCATAACATAACTGATTTCAATTGCATTATGCTTTACTTTCCAGATTTTCAAACAAGGACATCCTAATAGGACTGTACAGGTATATTTCCTCTAAAATTCATGATCTACACTGGAATTGGATGTCTTCCACCAAAATTCTTATTAAAATTAGCACTACACATCCTTAGATTGGGGCCTAAAATGTCACGGTTAAAATGTTGTCTACAACACTTACATCTTCTATTTATCTAAGAGAAACACAAAGAATAATGTAAAATTTTAAATTAATGACAAGGACAAAAGTATTTCTTGGGAAAACAAGAAACAATACAGATCTAAAAGCTCTTGTATTGTAATGTTTGATTGTTGTTAAATGAAATAAAATAAATAAAATAAAAATATGCTTCTGAATTACCCTGAACCATCTGTGAAACAGTAAAATGGAAGGGGAAAAAAGCTCCAAACAAACCAACAACAGAATTGCAAGGGCAATGGAGAATGGCTGGGAGAGGATATGAATTTAATTCTCTCCCTTCAAATTCATAGCCATGTTTTCTTTCCCCAGACATATTCTTCACGTGCCATGGCTTCACAATATTTCTTTTTGGGAAAAGAAAGCCTTGCATGTAAATACACTTGCATTTATCACTGCCTACATCAGGACACAGCTAATTCAGTAAATCTGTTCTAGAGGCTATCATCAATAATCCACAGAGAAGACAACACTAATTTTCATCCTCAACCAAAACCTGACATGAACTTTTGTCCCTTCTATTAGAAGACACCCCACCACAACCCTCCCCAAACCCCAAATCAAACAACCCACCATGGTAATTGCAGACCCCCACACAGAGAGAAAACAGAGCTGGACTAGATTCTTTATTGTGGACACCCAAAAATCTGTTCTCTTCCCAGTATTAAGTTGAATTTTTCCCTGAAAAACAAAGCAGAAGGGAATGTTCTTACTAGTTATTATCACGTGTTCTCACTGTATTTCAAGAACTGCTGTTTTAAGACAATCAAGTTGGGATTTTTCTTTCCTTATATTAACAAGACAATATTAGATGTTGATTAAAAGTCATTCAGTCAACTGAAAAGGGTCCATCAACGTCAGCATCACAAAAACAAGCCCTGAGACCCTGTTCTGCAGTGCTGGAGAAGACAAAGAGGCTTCTTTAAAATCATCCAAGCAAAAAAAAAGTGCAAAAATAGGTATTTATGAAATGTTATTGTCCAAGGTAGAATAGTAGAGGCTGAGGAGAACAAACAATATAAATAGAGAACATATTTTTCCTTGCCTGCTTCACAATAGCTAAGATTCTTTAAAAAAAGAATAGGTAGAAAGATAAGACATGCATGCCTGATACTGAAGAAAAGACTGTTTGTACCCAGCACAGTGGATAAATTGTTCTAGAACAGTTCAGCCATGTCAAGAAATGATCCTTTCATGCTGCCAAGGTCAATTAGCCCCGTAGCCAGTGTTAGTCAAAAAGGTCATCACCACTCATATATTGAAAATAAATTCACCTGTTTTCTCCTAGAACTTCACAAACTTAGCAGAGACCAGTCAGGCAGGAGATTTTAGGTGTGATGTGCTGTGGTTGAGATGTGTTTTATTGATGGATCAAAGCTGCTGTCAGTATCTGGCTCAGCCCTAAGCCTATGCAAAGCCTGCATGCTGCTGCTGCAGCCCCCAGTTACAGGTAGAAGCAAGAGGGTGACAGATACACCTACAAAAGGGGAGGCCTGGACCCTGAACTCCTCATTCTTGGTTAAAATTTCACTTCATTCCTGGTGTTCAAGACAACATTTGTTTTAATCTTAACCTGATCTCTGGAAGACCCTCTAAACGCAGCAAGGAAAAACTCATGTAAGCCTATTCCCATGGAAATTCATTATACAGGTGCATTCTAAGAAGTAGTTTACTTGAACAGGAAAAACAACAACAATGCATTAAGATGTAAATTAAATGCATGATTGTAGCTAGTCTTCCACTCAATGAATTCCCATTGTTATTTTGACTTACTGATCAACAGAGAAATGCTGGATAGCAGAAGACTTTAAACATCTGCTAATCAATTGTATTATTTCTCTAATTCCATCGTTTTGTTTTAAAATATTGATTCCAGGGGAAATTTATAGCTAAAATTATCTGATGCTTGCATTGAAATGGAGATGGAGCTCATTGTGGCAAAAATTAGATAAACAGTTTTGTGGTCCTCACCTGTGTGCATAAAGAGCTAATAAATAAACAAATAAATAGGAACAGTTGAAACATCCAGTGGGAGTTACTTCACAGATTCACCTTCTTTCCAAATTTATATGCTGCTCTTTGAGAGAGTTGCCTTGCAGAGTATATAGGGAAGAGAAGGCTCAGCTGGAAAATCTCTCACACAACGTGAAAGAAATAACATTCAGCTATACCATGATCCCCCATGTTATTTCACAACAGCTCTGGCAAAGAGTCCCAATTCTTACAGAACTGTTGCCTGCAGACAGTGAGATTTCTGTTCCTGAGACTGCCTTGTTTTTCTATAGGAGACCTACATGTAATTATGCCCACATTTCCATTGCATGGATCTAACTAGGCAGGATCCCTGTCCAGAGCAGAGGAAAACTCAGGGCAGGCAGTGCAATTATAACATTTTAAGCCAGCTGTAGCTTTGTCCCATGATGTCTAGTCAACAGATATGCACCATTGCTAATTGGCTGTCTGGACTCATCTGTCCATAGTTAAAAGATGAAAGTATAAAACAAACTCCTCAAGAGTTTAAGGCCAGAAGACACTAAAGTTAAATTAATTTTCATGTGGTTTTTTCCAGTGTTTTCAGAACCTGAATACTGAGCAGATTTCTCCTGAACCCTTTAAAGAAACTTCCTGTAGAAGCATCCTCCCCCAATGAATTCATTGAAATTCTACCCACTTAAAAAGAAAAAAAAATGAATAAATAAAGCACTTTGGAAATCACCGTTTGCTCCACGGTTTACCAGCAGTTAATGACATTACAATGGCTTAGGTGAGAGGGCAACAGCATATCCAGTGGTCAACAGAGAAACAAAGAGAATGGAGAGGGAGAGGGGAAAGAGCCTTTTCTTCAGTAAAAATGGTGACAGAAATCAAAGTGAAACTAAATCAAAACGTGCTGGGAACCTGTAATTGCAAAAATTGAAGAATCCAGGCACTCCTGTGCTGAAGCCAGGCCTTCTGATTTTCATGATTTTCTGTTAACTGCACCTGCCAAAGATTACTCATTGAGAAAATTTTGTATTCATACTAGAACTAAAGTGATTGTTCTGTGCACTTAGTGTCCTGTCTCAAGAGTGCTCTGGTAGAGTTGAAGGCTTGAACAAGCAGTGCTGAGACTCACTCTACCTTTCCCAGGCACGGGCTGGAAGCACCTCCCTGTGCTGGTGGAGCACAAGGATGCAGGGGGTGCTGAACATCCCGCGCTTGTGCTCCTCTGCTGCATGCTCACAGCTCTTGTTTACTTCAAACAGTGACTTCTGGCTTAAAGCTTGAGAGCCAGCCCAGGCCTCTTTCTGCTCCCAAGCCAGGACACCCAGTTCTCTGCACCACTGAGCTGCAAAAGGCAGCACTGCTGGTGTCCCGTTCCAGAGGCACTGTCAGTGCTGCTCTTCCCACTTCCTCTCCTTCCAATTTCCTGGCCACAAGGCTGTGAGCAGCCCTCACTGAACAGGCATTAATGTAGGAAAAGAAAAAGAGGTCTTTTTTAGCCTATGAAAACTGAGAGAAGGCTGAGGGGCACAGCCTGGGGAAAGATACAACTTCCAGCTGCCTGTATTACAGGGGAATGATGGAGGATGGAGTCCTACTCTCCCATCAGTGTCTAGCAGGATGAGACACTACAGCTGAAAGTTGAAACAAGAGTCGGACTGGATGTAAAGAGCAATTTGTTGTCCATGAGAGCAGGCAGGCGGTGGAAGAAATCATCAGGCAGGCTGTGGAGGCTCTGTTGCTGGAGGCTTTCAAGAGCTACTGGGACAAAGGCTTGAGTAAGATGTTCTGGTGTCACAGGTGACCCTGCTGGAGCCTGGACCACAGACCTCTTGATATCCATCCCAACCTAAATGCCTGTATGGTCCCTTTGAAGGAAGTAAATTCAAGGCTTTGGTTTACATAAAGACCTGTCTTCTCTCTGCTGCATCAGAGATGTGATTTCAGGACAAAGCAGGTATTTTCCTCTTCAAAGTACTCCCAGTCCTGCGTGTTTTGTAAAGATGAAGGCGTGGGTGCCCCAGACCCCTGTGTGGGAGCAGGTGAGGAGCTTTCAGAAGACCAGGTCATGCCATTTTGAAACATGGGCAAGCTCTGGCTGCTGTCACATGTACGGTGACCTGGTTGTAGCTCAATACAAGATTTTCTTGGCATTGCCAGGCAGTCATGCCATTGGTTGCTGACAAAACAGAACCTAGACGAGTTACAGGCAAAAGCTTTAGAGGCTTAATTGTTTAATGGCAAGATTCTCAGCAAACATTTACCTTTTAGCACAATAAAAATGCATTTTAAGGCACCTCTGATATACAATATTTACAAATGGCCTCCACATGAAAAATACTTGCTGATACCTACACACCATGTCAATTAAAATGTAAAAAGACATAAAACTATTTAAGTGGATAATACAATGTATTTTTGAACAGCCCATGATTTAAGATCAGGAAACGGAGAGTGGCTGTAGGGCTTACAGCCTGTCACTGGTTTGAATTCAAGTAACTGGTAACAAAGTTGGTTGTCTCAATTCTGCAAGCCTCATGCAATTTTTCACCTACCTTATGGATCCCGCCACTGCACCTAATCTCCTTGCCGTGATTCTCCACAGAATCATAAGATGGTTTGGCTTGGAAGGGGACCTTGAAGATCATCTGATTCCAGCCCACTGTTGTGAGCAGGAATGTCTTCAAATAGACCAGGTTGCTCAGAAAAACCCAGAAACCAAAAAGCCAGAGCCTCTAAAAGGCAAAGTAGTTTCAGCACCATATCCAGGCCAAAGCAAAACCAGAACAGTGTCAAGGGAGATTTGAATTAGTTTTCTGTCCACTTCATTTATTTGGTGTGTGAACACAGGTCCTCATGTTCCTGAGAGGGACTCTGAACATAAACATGTTCTTTGGTAAACTTCAAAATAAGTGAAGGGGCTTTCCACAATTCAGGCCATAAAAACATAATTTTTTTTATATAAGATTTTGAAATCTCTCTTTAGAATCAGTCATGTTTTAAAGCCCCAGATCAATGTCATTAGCAGACAATACAATGATTAGCATTTGTGACTCCTCATTTTTGCATATGTTTTTGTCTCCTTGAGAACGGTGTTTAGTTTTGGTCACCACAACATTAAAAAAAAAAAAAAAATTATTAGAGAGTGTCCAAAGGAGGGACACAAGGATGGTGAAGGGTCAGGAGAAAAAGCCATATGAGGAGCAGCTGAGGGCATTTGTTCTGTTCAGCCTGGAGGAAACTGAGGAGAGACCTCATTGCAATCTTCAACATGAGGCGAAGATGAGGGGCAGGCACAAATTTCATCTCTCTGTCACCAATGGCAGGAGGAAATGTCCCAAGGCTGTGTCAGGGGAGATTTAGGCTGGATATCAGGAAAAGATTCTTCACCCAGAGGGTGTTTGGGCAGTGGAACAGGCTCCCAGGGAAGTGGTCACAGCACCAAGCCTGACAGAGCTCCAGAAGCTTTTGGACAATGCTGTCAGGCACAGGGTGGGATTCCTGGGGGTGGCCCTGTGCAGGGCCCAGAGTGGGACTCTATGCTCCTGATGCTCTTCCAACTCAGCCTATTCCATGATTCTATGAAGACAATGTACTCTGAAAGGCTGAGGAGGAGGCTATCTATCCCTTACAGGCACATAACATGATCCCAAGGTATCTTCAGGGGAGGTACTGGTCATGTTTCAAACCCCAAACCAAGTTCCACGGTGCACCCATCCCTTAAGGACACCTCTGGGTGGGTGAGATGCCCCCCAACACCACCCAGGGTGTCCTCACAGCACCTCCCTCCTCACCTTCCCTGGCCCCAGGGTGGTCCTGGGGTGCCGATGGCTCTGAGGGAGGCTCTGGGGTGCAGCTGGCTCTGAGGGAGGCTCTGGGGTGCCGATGGCTCTGAGGGAGGCTCTGGGGTGCCGATGGCTCTGAGGGAGGCTCTGGGGTGCAGCTGGCTCTGAGGGAGGCTCTGGGGTGCAGCTGGCTCTGAGGATGATTCTGGGGTGCAGCTGGCTCTGAGGGAGGCTCTGGGGTACAGCTGGCTCTGAGGATGATTCTGGGGTGCAGCTGGCTGTGAGGATGGCTCTGGGGTGCAGCTGGCTCTGAGGATGATTCTGGGGTGCAGCTGGCTGTGAGGATGGCTCTGGTTCTGAGAATGGCTCTGGGGTGCAGCTGGCTGTGAGGATGGCTCTGGTTCTGAGGATGGCTCTGGCTCTGAGGATGATTCTGGGGTGCAGCTGGCTCTGAGAATGGTTCTGGGGTGCAGCTGGCTGTGAGAATGGCTCTGGCTCTGAGGATGGCTCTGGGGTGCAGCTGGCTCTGAGAATGGCTCTGGGGTGCAGCAGGCTCTGAGGATGGCTCTGGTTCTGAGGGAGGCTCTGGGGTGCAGCTGGCTGTGCCTCCCCAGCTGCAGGGGCTGGAGGCTGTGGGGCACTGCCTGTCGGGCACCCACGCTGGCTGTGGGGCTCTGTGCCAGCTCCATGAAACCCCAGCAGGCAAATCCCAAACACACACCTGGGGAGCACAGAGCAGCACAGCCACGTAACAGAGCTGGGGAGGACACGTAAGGGAGCCTGGTACCTTTGAGGCTGAGAAAATTGCCGCTCATTATGCTAAGTAATGCCTTATATCAGCATGTAAATAACTTTTCTTTGTAAGCAATCACCAAAGCATTCTCAACAGAAAATTAATATATCTGATTTGTTTATGGATTCACCTAATTTAGGGTAGAAAGATTTTCAAACTGAAACTAGATATGAAAGTGTGTCACCAAAATTTTTCTGTGCTATGTGTACAGATCTATTTATATTTATACAGACACACACACACAATTAGATGTTCTGTCTCTGTGATAGGCTGAATCAGATAAGATTTTAAATATACAGGCCTGTGCTGTATGTTACAAGAGATTTCACTCATCTTCCTATTTCTGACAGCCATAGTTTTGAGGGGAAATTAAAAGTTTGGAGTTTTTTGTCCTTTTGTCTTTTTCCTTATCAGCAGTGCCTCCAAGGAATGCTAAAGTATTCTGAAAGTGACCTTCATTTTACTCATATCATCCTGACACAAGTGATTTAGCCTCCATACTCGTAGGAGTAAACATAAGAAACACCCACTGACTGACAAATATTTCATCAGAATTCAGCCACACATTTGTTCCTGGGCATGGAGGGGAGGGTGTGTTAGATGATGACCTCATTTAGTAAGGCATCATCATTTAAGTTCACCACAAGTATGGATGCTACCACCACTTTTTGCACTCTCAATCTGTATCTTCTTGTCTTCCTTTTGCTGTATTTTGTGGTCCATTCCATGTGCAGCTGCCATGCACTGATGTTGCTGTGATTTCCCAGATGGACAGAGATCCTTTAATAAAACCTGACCTGGACAAAGATTTTCTCAGTTACAAACCTACTTCCAGATCAAGCAGGCAAGAAAATTTTGAATGCTTAAACATATAGAAGGTAGACAAATAATGTAGGGAAGAGCTGGGGCTTGTTTTTTCCAGGACAGTAGTGGTACCACTGCTCAAAATTGCCAAAATCTCTGGGCCATTAAATCCAGTGGGGAAATCTGTGCACTCCCAGCTACTCTCATATACAAATCCTTTGCTGGACTGGAGTCTGGAGTCCAAAATATTCAATATATTAATTAATTGTGACTTGCAGTTGTGAGGTAGTGGTGGTAGCTTGATAGATACAGTACAAATGTGAAAAGCAACAGAGAAGGGAATAAAAAAAATAAGAGCTTTAGTCATCGAGTGGGGAAAAAATCTTAAGAAAAGGAAACAAAAATCTGGCACGTAGCAATAAACTGAGTCAAACAGAAGACATAGGAGAACTTTTTCTTTAAGAATTTAATACTCAAAACATGAGAGAATATGTTCTGGGTTTTAAAAAACAGATGTCACAGGACTATTAGGAAAGGTGATTTCAGCAGTACCATATCACCCTGACCTAGGCTAGGAAACCATGTGGAAAAGTGAGACTGTTGTGGCAGACACTGTAAAGACTATGAGGTTACAGATACAGAAGGAAGAACACATGCACTGGAGATGCTTTATGAGTGCCTTTGGTATAGTATTGAAAAATTAGAGTGTATATAAAAAATAATGAAAATAACACCTCAGAGACACCACATTCAAGAGAAGCTTAAGACAGCACTCAAACAGCAACCAAATGAAAACTCAGCTTTGACTGCAGACAACACCCTCACAAACAATTTGTCTGTGTAAGGTGAGGGCACACACACCCCCTCACTCCTGGGCAGACAGCTGGTACAGGACTCATCTGAATGGCACCAAAATTACTGGATTTTTGAAAGAACTTAATCATGCCCACAGGAGAATGGGCAATAGCTAGTTCTTCCATTTGGCTTGGTGATTTACTGTGCTGCTCACAGCTGCCCTGATGCTGTGCCACTTCTCCCTGCATTGACTCCGTGGCAGACAAGAACTAACCCAGCTGGAAGTGCCTGTTCACTCCTGGCTTAGCAAGAGTGCCCCAGATGACTCCCTGGACACAGAGTCAAAGCAAGAAGCTTAGAGAATTGACACTCTGCTGGTTTAAGTCTGTCTCCTCTTTGCTAAGAGGATCTCCCATCTTCTGCTGAAAGCTTTGATAGAGGGTACAGAGTTCACGAGTCTCACAAAAATACCTCGTCATGTAGCACCTTTCTATCACATACAGTGGAAAAGAAAAATCACGTAGGTTCATGTGAACCTCTCTTTCTGACTCACATTTTACCCACTGCCAGGTCTTTGCATGCTGTTGTGGATCTTTGACAAGCTATTCTCATTTTCACATCAGATCTATGTTTTGACTCAACACCAGCAGAAAAATAGGTCACGGAAAAATGACCTGGATACTCAATCACTTAAAGGAGATTTCTCACTGAGTTTTAGGGGAGAAAAAAATAGTAAGCAGTGGCCATTTTAAATTAAAATAAGACTTAAAGAAATCTTCCAAACAGCAGGAACTATTGAGGACCCATTACAACAAAACTGATACAAGACGAATCAGGTGACTTGTATTTACATTTAGTTTAGCACACTTTGAAGATCTACCATCCAAGGGAAACATTTTTCTTGAAAAATGCAGTGACAGTTTTATCATTCAACAACATTATATGCGGGTTTTTACCAAGAAAAAAAGACCACCTTATGACAAACATATTTTGAAGAGGTTATACCTACCAGAGCCTTCTCATCCAGTATGGTGAGAACAGGATTCAAGACCTGGTCACACAGACACAGCAGTTAGGAACATGAGTCAACTTCATGAACTCAAATGAGATTGCACAACAGCTTAAAGTATTTGAAGGACATGAGGCTAAATCAGTTGATCCCTAGAAAACCCGAACTCTTTGATTGCAAAGCCTCTTGTTACTATTTTGACATATTTAGAAAGAAACAAAAAGCCCTAGCAACAAACCCAGCAGGTATGTAGGTGCCATGTCAGAGAGCACAAGAATGTACTTCAATCCTGCTGCAAGGACCAGCAGATCAGAAAGCAAGGAAGTGGAAGTGATTTCCCAAATCAGGGCACAGAGTGTGCACACACAGAGCCACTAGGTGTTTCAATAGACAGCTGCTGTGGGAGCACCTCTGTGCTTGTGTGTGCCCTCCCCATCGACACAGACAGGTCTCCTGCAGCAACAGCAACTGTCAGGAGAAAGAATCAAGTTGGAGTTTGGGGATTGTTTGTTTGTTTTTAAAACTCAAACCTAGTCTTGGCTTTGTGTACTTGAACCAGAATCCAATTTCTATTAATCCAGCTAGGGATCAAAACCAGAGCCTGTAACTAATCTGAGCAATTTAACTTGTAGCTGTAGTTTTGAATATTATATTCCTCCAGAAAATAGTTGTTTGCAGAAATTGTTTAGCAAATCCTACTATGTAGCACATAAATCAATCTGAAGTGGAAGCAAAACTAATGAAGGACTAATAGCCAACAAATTAGTCACTGAGCTCTATTTAATGCTTTCTCTCCAACACAATAAAGTACCACATATGAATAATGGTGATACTTCTTCCCCTCTCCTTGTTTTGTCTTCTTTTAAAGGAGAGATTTTGTTGATATACCATCACCTCACTAGTTAAAACATCTTTAATTGCATTATATACACATTTTATGTGTACATGTCTCTTAAATATAAGAACATACAAGCACATAGCCTGTGTTTTCCCCTCCATTTTGAAGACACGATTTACAAATTCTTATTTTGTAAGCACTTCAATTTCTGAATGGTTTCTTTTCCTCTTTCTGACACCTGTCACATTCCTGAAGGGCTTATGCTTTGTAAAGGGCCAATACAACTGCGAAAGCTATAATTTCAAGTATTTTGACATATAAATAGCACTCAAATCCAACTCAATTTGATCTGAAAATTTCATATCGACTCCCTTAGGAATTACTTTTAAAAAATTAGATTTATATGTGAAAGAGCAGAATAAATTACATTTAAGACCTCATCTAATACATTTAAAAAATAATAGCTAACTTTATTGAAAAATCGTATTTACAGCCCATGTAATAGATTAAAAATTCCAACCATCCTTATTAATGCTTTTAGTCCTTCTACCCAGTTTTGCCTCTTTATTCCTTCCACTTGCTTTACTCTTTGAATCTGTGCTTCTTTTCCCTCTTGCTGAACTAATTCTGCATACCTCCATACATTAAAATTGCCCTTCTTAAGAGCCTTCTCTTCTTACTTGCCTCTATCTTTTGAACTATTTTCAGCCCTTTTTCCTTGGCCTGTGTTCCGTGGTCCCTCCCAGGTTGGGGACCAGCCTGCACGGGGTGGTCTTGCACAGGACCTGTGGCACCACGGGGCAGGTGGCCCCTGCAGGGTGTCCTGGAGCTGCTGCCAGCCCTCCAGGCTGGCTGTGGCTCAGGAGCACCAGCTGCACACACTGCTTCACTTCTGCACATGGGCAGGGCACATGGGAGCCCTTCTGCTCGACCCAAGCAAGGGGAGGAATGTGTGAGGGATGATGCTGTGGATGACCCCAGCCCTGCAGACACAAGAGTTGAGTCTCAGGCTCCAATTTCAAGATTTATTCTTTCAGTCCTCGCCTTGCTCTAGCTTTGGTTTAATTTTCTCTTCACAGACCTGTTCTGCACCTCATGTGTTGTCTCACAAAAAGGCACAAGCTTTAGCAGTAAGCCCTCTGTTATTACGTGACCTGCAGGAACACAGGGAGCGTCCTTCCCTGGCCTCTTGGACAGGGACTTGTCTGCCCCATAGTCTGGCACACATTTCATACATAAAGGAGGATTTCAGAAATTCGTGGGGCATGCTCAGAAAGAGGGACTGGATGGTTGTGCCCACCTCAGCTCTGAGACCACAAACACCACCAGCTCTAAGAGACTGTCTGTGTCTTGAAGAGATACAGAGACACCACCAGTGACACTTCCCTGCTGAGCTGAATCCTTGTGGAGATGTGCCAGTGTTGCAAAGTGTTGCCTGGACCTGGGCTGAGGAGGCAAACCCCTCAGCTTCAGGCTGACCAGAATCCAGTAGGCTGTTCCTTGTCTCCAGCCCTGCCAGTAAAAGCTCTCCTGCACTTGCAGGTGTTTGCCACATTGGTTTTGCAGGCAAGAGCCTCCAGTGGCAGTTTCCACACACATAAGCAGAAGCTGGAGAGCCAGAGGCCTGTCCTCATGCTGAGCCTCGATGAAAGCCCTGCTAGTTTGTCTATTTATGGCATGTCCAAGTCACCCATCACCATGGCAGCTCAGCGCAGAGGGGACAGCGCTGGAGCAGATCAGACAGCAGCACTTGTAAGGCAGAACCACAAGACTGTATGTCACATCCTCCCCTGGCTGCTGCCATGACCCATTTATGAATTCTACCTGAAAGCTGTGCACCACGGAAAAGTTTTATTAACATACCCAAACTATGCTCATCAAAGGCCTTACACTGGCGGTACAGGAAGCCAGAACATAAAGCAGGCCAGAAAAAGGCAAAACAATATGCAAGCTAAAATGGAAAACAAATCTCATTGAAATTAACATTGTAAAATACACTGCAGTGAGCCAAGCTAAGAGGAATGCATTCACCTCACACCGTGCCTCAAGAGACTTCAAAGGGGAAAAAATCACATTTAAAGTATATACAGGAGCAGCTCAGGTTTGTCATCAGCACAGAAAACTGAAGAGTGTGAATTTGGTCCAAAATCAAAACCACAGGTCAGAAGGCAGGTGCTCTCATGAGGGAGACAAATACACCGAGAGTTTTCAGCCTCCCTCCAGCTTATTGACTTAAGTTACATTTCTTCCTCTTTTTATATGCATTGACATTACATCAACAGAAAGTTATACATGTTACTAATATTTGATATTTTCTTTGGCAATTTCCAATGGGGAATGCATGATCTGACATCCAGAGACACTGCTGAGCACAAAACTGTAGTGACCCATTTCTGTAAGAATCAGCACCTGTGACCAAAGAGGGAAACACCACCATTTATGAACAAATAAGCCAGAAATGCCTTCTTGAAGGTTTCCTGAAAATGACCAAAGTCTAAAATTATAATGAGGCTTTCCTTTTTTGCATGGGACTGACCTTTTCCCCATGTAGCTGATAAAGATCACACATTCTTATAAAAATTGGGAAAGACACAGCATTTGGAACCTGAGGTGCCAAAGGTCCAGGGTGGTTTCTGCAGCCAGTGGCACTCCAATGTCCTAAGCAAATCTGTCAGACTGGCACTCCCTCCCAAAGCAGCTACAGGTCTTGGGACACAAGCAGAAGATATCCTAACCCCGATCAACCCCTTTTTCTGCCTCTCTTACTAGGAAAAGGGATTAACTGGTGGGATAATCAGACATTGTTTACTCTCCTGAAGCCATGGAGAAAAGATTAAGGCCAAACCCCCATGGCAGGGGGGTTGGAACTCGATGAACTTCAAGGTCCCACTCCATGATTCTGTGAAGGCTTTAGTAAGTGGGAACCTAAAGTTAGTAAGCCCATACTGAGGCACTTAAACGATCTGATTTTTTTTTCTTTTTTTAAACCACTGATCTCCCTGTAGCTCTGTGAATGAATACCCTCCGATAATCCAGCCTTTATATGTCTTGAGCCAAGATTAAAAGTGTTATTTGAGTAAGAAAATTATCCTATGGAAAAATTAAAAGTTTGGAAAGAATTAAGAATAGATGATAGCACTCCTATATTACTGAGTCAAAACTCCAAGCAAAGCAAAAGAGCAAGCAGAAGGAACAGTGAAATATTAAATGCAGTTGCTTCTTCTATTTGCAGATTAATAATTCAAGACCTATATTTATTTATTCATACTAATTGACCGAAGAAGTTATGCTGTGGAATAGCTGAAGAGAAACTAATTGCTGTCTCATTTTATTTTAACAGTATATTAAAATGCAGGCTAGACTGGAGACCTCTTCTCGACTTGTGCTGATGTTATCTGCCCTGAGACACTGGCTGCTGGCCAGGGACTTGCCTACACTGATATTTAGGGCTAACCTTAGGAGTCAGATTAGGTGATTGTGCCTTTGGCTATAATGGACCACAAATGTGAAGCTCATTTCTTTTTGAGATCAATCTTTCCTCCTTTCCATTTTTTTTTTCCACTTAAGCTGTGTTATCATTTGTTCAGCCTGTGCAAAGGGCCCTCCAAGTAGATGTAAATGAATTTTGCAAAACCCACACAGGACCCCTTAATACTACTGGAATAATTTGGGCTTAACTGCAGTGAGTCCTGCAGCACACTAAACACAGGCATTCCCAAGCATTTCTACAGGCTCTTAACTAACACTCTCACAAAAAAAATGAAACAAAAAATGTACAATATACATTCTGCCATAGAGTCCTCTATCAGTTCCTGATCCTTCAGTGTTTTCCCCATGCGATTTCCATGCTCTCCTGTAACCATAACTATAGTTACTATGGCACTCACTTTGGTGTGGAGAGGCCTTTTTCTTCTCCCTCCTTGCCCTCAGGTCTCCTCACCACACCCCTCCCATCACCACCCCAGCCCATCTCCTGCATGTTCCCAGCCTCTTTCGCTGGCAGGAAGGCTGCTACCATGCCTGAAGGTGGAGACCTCATGCACAGCAGCTCTTCTGCTCAGCTGCTCTCCCCAGGGGCATCCTCCCTGGTGCCACAGCATGAGGAGGAGCAGCATGGCAGGCAGAAGGGCAGAGCCACAGTCCCTGCACCACGGGCCTGGGCACAGCAGCCAAGGAGCCATTCCAAAAACCTGACAGGGTTCCAGTATCTCATCTCACACGTGTTTGTGGCTGCGCTGTTTTGGGTACCCCACGCAAACCCCCCTACCAAAACTGCACACACAGGGCACCATCAGCAGCTCGTGGTGGGACAGGAAAGTCCCCCTGCATTCAGAGCCCAGCATTTAGCCCGGTTCACTCCACACAGACAAACAACAAACCACTGAACTGCAATTTACATACGCTTTGCATAGATACAAATAAGCTCAGAAGGTGAAAGGCAACAGAGGAGCAGGTCCTTTGAGTGCAAGATGCTTTCATCTTGGAGTTTGCCAAGGACAGATGTAAAAGGCAGCTTACAATCCCAGTAGTGCACATTCCACCTTTGAAGCTCTGCCCCTCTCCCAGCCCAAAGTTTGCCATTTAGCACTCTCATTACCTTGTAAGGGCTGCTCCTCCCTTCAGCATTTCGTCCCTCTGCAGAGCAGCAATCTGTTTCCCTCCCTTCCCAGGAATCTTAATTAACACACTTTTTTTCCTGTGTGTCTGTTTCCCCCCACACTCCTTCAGACATACCAATAGCTTCACTCAGGTTTGTTTCAATGCTTCCAAAGTTATCTTTAATTGCAATTTTGTTTTGTATAGGTCACGAGCTGACCTTCACACAAAATATAGCATGCATCAGAATCTGAGGGCTCGTTTTGTCTGCACAGGGTAACATGCAGAGCTACACCTGTACTGCTAATTTGGAGAGAGATGGCACTGGCTCTTTTAAACTACTTCCATACTTACAATAATCTAGCAACAGCTTTCATTCCTCTATATATATTCACATGATGCCAAACTTCTTATCATCTTTCTAGACCTAATACTTCACTGACTGACCTAAAAAGGCTTTCCCGATTCTTCATTGTTTGGTTTCCTCTCAACCAGCTGATTCACATCAATTCAAAAGATCACTCCACTAGCAGTGCATATCATCATTTAAAGATGGAGAAACCTTTCCTGTTTGAGGTCCAGACAGGACCTGAGGGAGGATGGATGGAGGGACACAGACTAAGTGTGTTCCATGGCTCTGAATTTGAGCTTGCCAGCTCAGCAAGCAGGCAGAAGCAGTGCAGGACAGCTTGTACAGTCACATAACTTGCTTTCACACATATCTTATCACCCGTTTGTTTTTACGCATGTCTTGTTGCTTTTCTCCTTTGACCTCCAGGAGCCCTAGCAACCTTCCGTGGGAATTGCTCTGATGGGAGCAGAGAGTTGCCACCTCTGCCTCTGGAGCCCTGTGTTATCTCTCTTGCAATATCAGCAAGGGGGTGAAGAATCTGGAAACTCATCCAGGAGGCAAATAAATAACTTAAATTCCCTCTGACCTACAACTTCTGCTCGAAACCTTGGCAACAGCTCTCCCCCAGGACCCAAAATGACCATTGAGGGGGGCCGGGGAGGGGGCTGGGAGCAGCTCTGTGCCCTCCCCTGGGTTGTGCCCAGCTGACAAACAAGACCTTGACTCCCAAGTCCCTGTAAAATCAGCCAACAAAAACAAGTTATTAGGGGTATATTCGGTCACGGAAAGCAGATTACAATTTACCCACCTGCAGCACTTGGAAACAAGATTATTTGTGACATAACAGATTGTCACCATTGTAATCCAGAGCCTGTAAACACTTGTTAGTTGTCCACAGGCAAATGCAAATCTGTGCCAGTGTTGCTGTTTTTAGGTAGAGGTGATCTGGAAATACCAGATGCTAACATCTGAACCCTTTTCTGTGCCACTAATACTGTTCCCTGAATGCTTTCCCTGCTGACCTTAACCTAAGTGTTGCCTGCACCTTCAGTGGCCCTAAGGCTGCATCTTTGGAGAATGCTTTCATAAATCAAAATTAGGCACTATAATAGTTAGTGGAATTTTAGAGGAGAAAAATTATTTCTGAAATCATATTCAGTAGACTTGATTAACCTGTCCTTAGTTCCAAGAACCTGTTGGCTATATCGTTAAGTGATTTTAAAAAATTAATAATTAACGTCAGAAACAACATTTTCTAACTGGCACATAAAGCATCTTCAAACAGTCATTCCAACACCTCATTCCCAAATGAATACATTTCCAGGGCTCACTGGTTCCAGGGTGACATCTCAGGATTGCAACCAGTCACAGAATCACACAGCAACAGCAAAGCCTTGCAGAGCACCCAACTTTCCAAGGCATCCTGCAAAGCTGAACGTGAAGCCAGATCCTGCAGGGGAAGCCTGGATGCACGGACACCGTGCCAGGACCTAAGCAACAGTTTCACTGCCAGGGTTTTGGATTGGCAGCTGTGCAAACACAGACATTTTCCCTTAAAGAAGGCCAGCAAGAGCCAAGGCAACGAGGGACTCTGCAGGGCAACACAACACAAACATGGAGGGGATAATCCTGTCTGTTCAGGAAAACAGAAATTACTAGATTGTGAAAGTGGTGAGGTGGGAATCAAAGGCTGCCAACCAAGACTTTGGTACTCGTGATGAAAATAGGACAGCAACAACACTGTTGAAGGCATTTTCCAGCAATCACTCCGTGCCCTCACCCACACACTGCCCATCTCCTGGGAGCAGAAGATTCCAACAAGCTGATAAAAGAAGAGCTGGTTCTTGCTCAGTTCACAGAACCACACTCGGGCCCAGCACTGTGAGAACAGTAGCACTTCCTTGTGTTTTTATTATTCAGGCTTTATGGAAAATTTTGCATGACACCAAGAGGATGTAGGAACATGAGAATTGTGTTTTTAAGCCATTATTAGGTCACAGTGAAACACTCACATGGCATATGGATTTGTAGAAGTAATGGGCCATGAGAAAAGGTCTCCTGTCCAAGTCCCTTAAAAGGCTGGATAAACTCCTTCTGTCTCAGAGATTCTGGCACTGAGCTATCCTCAGAAGTGGTGTGAGCAGAGTGGAGGGTCATGGGAGGTAACTCCAGAAGAGTACACACTTGTTCTGCTGTGCCAACTGCTGGCCTCAGAGGCACCTGTGCTCTTACAAGGAGTTTCTCATTTACTTGCTTGATACTAGTTTTAATAGTTTTAATATAATATAATATATAATATAATATAATAGTTTTAAACCTGAAGAGGTTCAAGTAACCCATTGTAGGGAACCAGAAAATACTTAAATTGCATGCAAGATTTTTGGCCAATGCACTTATATGTCACTTTGGATCTCATATCATCTCCAGCTCAAGAAAAGTTCAAAACTTGTAAATGCGCATTTCTTATTTTGCAGAGCACACAACACAACTGATGCCACCCCAAAGCAGCTCAGCAAGGAATACATTTTTCAGCTACCTGAAAGTTTTCCTCCTGAGCTCATTGTTTCTTGGCCTGGCCCCTGGTAGCAGATGCCAGGAGTCTCACGAGGCCAATGTGGTGTCAGAGGGGTGCCATGACCCACGCCTGGCCCTCTCTGCAGGGGCAGCTGGGTGGCTCCTTCTGCAGCTGAACCAGGGCAGGACCTTCTGCTGCTGCCCAAGGATTCCCCTCCTCTGGGAGGTTTCTCCCTGGCCAGGTTGGCTGGCAGCATCAGGAAACAGTCCCAACGTGCTGTGAAACTAGGGCCGTAATATGTTAATATGAAGACTTTTTCCAAGTAATCTTTACCATCTGTTGTCTCACACTGATGTTAGTATTAATAATTTATAGGCTTTCTCCTAAGGCTGAGGAGGAAGCAGAATGCTAAGCTCTAAGACAGAGACAGTATCCATTTTTATTTTTTTTTTTAAGGAGATGGATGTTGCTTCATATGCTCGCCTTGCCCAGGGAATACATGGTACTCTTCAGCTTTCTGCTGCTGTTGCTTTTGTAAGCCTTTTACTGAAAATAGCAGTGGCAAGATATTTATTTTAGTCCACTCCTCTGTTGCTTCTTTCCTTCTAAAATAAGGCATGCATCCTAGCTGGTACATAAGCAAAGTGCACGTAAAGGTCAGAGGCAAAGCATAAGCTGACAATATAAGTCGCATTATAGGATGCAGGCACTGCCAGGCAAGAGCAGGCAGGGTTCCTCCTTGTGCTCTCCGAGGCACTGTGAGGCTGAAGGAGCACAGTTGTGCTACCAGTTTAAGCCAGCAGAATCTCCTTGCTATATTTAACCTTGATTTCCTCGGAGACCAAATATGCAAATGACAAAATGCGATGCACAGCAAACACTGCTTTCATAAGGGAGAGCTAAGTTATGGTCCCAAACAATCAAACCAGCCTTTCCTACTCACAGGGCTTCACTTTAATCCCTTATTAACAGGATTAATAGCAGACTTACAGTTCATATCATCTTACTCCCCTTCTACACAAACCAATCTAGCTGCTTTCACAGAGGGACAGGTGGATTAATAGTCTTAGTCAAAAACTATGGTGATAATGCAGAAAATCAGCTGAAGGGAGGGATTCCAGGGCGAAAGCAGACAGCTGGAAGATTGCTATCAAAGCCATGCAGTGACTTCACCCGCAGATAGAAATGTGAAATGCGTGGGAGACCCTTCTGCCTCTAAATTGAAAAACAAAACAAACCCCCTGAAAGATAAACAAGTGCAGTAAAGGAATAAGTCTCTCTATTAATAAATGCTTACCAGAGGATAAACAAGTAAAGGGATAAAGAACCTGTGAAGCTCAGAAATGTGGAGGCATTTGCCGAAACATAACTCCCCTAAGAAATGCAAAGCTCTGACAGACTGTTATACAATCTTGGACTTCTTTTAATAACAGTTGAAGGTCAGATGCCGCAGCTCTTCCTGGAAATCCTAAAAAGACTGGGTGGCTCCCCAAGTTAGAAAGGAACTGCCACATCGTATGTTGTGCAACACAGAGCTATTGACCGAGGTGTATTATGTTCCCCCCACCGGCTGACTCAGCCCCAGCTGTTATAAAGGCTTTGGCAGCCGGGCCAGCGGCACGCAGCGGTCACACGCCCGCCGCGGCCGGGCCCGGCGGGCTGGGGCTGGGCAAGGTCGGGGGGTCGGGCTGATTTACCCCGGCACCCCAGCGGGGCTGGCCCGGGTTACCCGGGGTCACAGCCGGCTATTGACGGGCAGCGGCCGTGCTTACTCATTACCGGAGCAGCAGGGGACGGGAAAGTTAACCCTTCCCCACCCCGCTGAGCGGAGAAAAGCGCCTCAAAACACGGGAAACACCGGGCAGCCCAGGCTGGTGGAGCCCCGGGGCTGGACAGCTGCTGGGTAGTTTGGCTGCTTGGAAAGGGAATGGTGGAGGTGGTGGGGGGAAGAGAGGCTATTCCCGAGGTGGTAATTCACTCCATAAAGGCAGGAGAAATGACACCTGCAGCCAGTTTTCACACGACCAGTTAATCCCTCACTCCTGACTCCTGTGTTAAGGTAATCAGGGATAAGGTGGGGATGCACACTGCGGGGTAAAGCACATTTCTCGCCATGACCCAGCCCAGGTGTCAGTCCATTAAGATGCCTGTGCCCGTGTTTTCACTCTCAGTTTCGCCAGTGTTTGTGAAATTATTGCACATCTCGTATTGGCACTTTTTCCCCAGTAATTCAGACCTTTACTGTCCAGACCCCAGCTGGAGCCCTGTGTTCAGCTCTGGGCTCCCAGCACGAGCAGGATGTGAACCAGTGGAAGTGAGTCCTGAGGAGGAAAAAAACTGATTGGGTCCCTCCTGTGCGGAGGCTGAGACAGTTTGGCTTATTCAGCCTGAAGAAGGTGTGGGGAGAACTTAGAGCCCCTTCCAGTGCCTAACGGGTGGTGAGGCTCTGGCACAGGTTGCCTGGAGAATCTGTGGATTCCCCATCCCTGGCAGTGCTTGAGGCCAGGCTGGATGAGGCTCTGACCAACCTGGTCCAGTGGAAAGTGTCCCTGCCCATGGCAGGGGAGGTTGGAATTCGAAGATTTGTAAGGTCTCCTCAAACCCAAAACCATCCTGTGATTCTATGTGAAAACCTCAGTACATTTTTAGGATAACTTCCAGTGCTTGTGGCTTCACCTTTTAGAGGCCATAATCAAGATTAAGCATAAAAAGACTCCAAAAGGTGTGAGGGGGAATTATCATTGGTGCCTCACAGCCCTGTTAGGCAGTACTGTGATTTCCTGGTAATAGCATCCTAATTTATGGCTTCTGAAGTTAGAAGTCATCTAATATATCATCACAGCCCACTAAGATGTATTAAGTTTGTTTTATTTGGTACTTGAAAACAAAATAAAAATATTTCTGCAGTATAATAAAAAGTGCAATTTTCCCTTTTCCATCAAGTCAAAATCCTCTGTAAAGAAAGCAGTATCATTGTATCACAGAGAACAGATGGTGAATAGCAGGTATGCAAAATGTTCATACTACCCTTCTTTATTTCACCTTCCACTGTAATTATATTTCACGCCAGATTCCAAATGAAGTATTGAATACATACATCAGAATTTTGTAGAGATTAATTTTGCAAAGCTTTAAACATTAGTTCAATTTTGTGACATTTTGAGTGTAATTCATACACATCTAAAAGCGTGCCAGATACTTAGAGGTACATCAAAAAATGTAAAGGTCTTATCACAGTTTATAATTACAAATGAAATTCTCAAATAAACAATGAAATATAAGTAAAAAAGCAGTGAAGTTTGATTGCATCTGGCTAATGCCTCCATTAATCTTCATTAATAATTTCTAATATTAAGAGCAGGGAAGGAAGGATTTATAGCTCTTTTCAAAGAAGAGCCAACAGAAATTAGTTGGATTGGGCCAGTGGATCAGTACCAAGAATAGAAAAAAAAAAAGACAAGACAGAGTCCTTAAAAGTGGCAAATGAAGGGTTTCTGCAGATGAAGTGTACTAGAAGGAGATACAGAAAGACATTACGATGTGCATGTCCATGAAAGCAAGAGGCAAAAAAATTCAATTTAATAGGAGGGTCAGCAAAAGAACTTGAAGAAGAATGGGATTTGATCCAAGTGAAAGGTAAGATAAAAATCATCTTAGGAAAAATATCAGGAGCCAAAAGAGAATGTATTGCTTATCTATAACTTTTGAAGTGCTGGTATATTTGTTTGTTGGATATTGTAGAGAAAATACGATTGTGTGAATTTTAAGACTGAATGGTAGTAGAAAAAGTTGGATAAGAAACACTAAGAAAAAGAGGATATACTTACAAGCTTAACGAGCATCAAGGAAGAGAAGGAACTTTTTAATTAAAGAGCTTGAGTTTCACAGTTTGTTGGCATGTGGTTTTCCTTCTGCAGAGGGATATTGAGGAAGTTCAGCTGGCGAGAGAAGGGCCAGCTGTGAGCAAAGCAGAGTGGAAATGAAGAAGTTAAATCGCTGAGTTCGTAACGGGCAGTTGAAGATGTGGAAGTGTGTCATGACATGGGAATGGAGGAAAACAAGAAGCGTGTGGCGTTTCTGAGAGCTGCACAACAGGTGGCTTTCAGGAAGGGAGGGTGTGCAGGCACCCTGCAACGGAAGGGAGGATGAGCCTGCTGGTGACTTTCCTGGCAATGCTGTAAGCCATTTCTATGGGCAAGGGGGAAATGAAAGCAGATTTTACAAGGGGAGAGAGAATTGACTGAGTAGGGCCACAGCAAGTGAGATTATGGTTTTCCCTAATTTTTTTTTTTTTTTTTTTTTTTTTTTAACATATTTAAGACATATGGAGGCAAAGAAAGGAAGCATATGGAGTGGCACTTGAAAATGGGGCTGGGGTCAAGAGAGATGATAGGGGAAACAATAACATGTTTCAGAAGCAGAGAAAGATGGTTGAAGATGTCTCATTGTTTCTTCATGCTCCTCCATCTGCCAATATCCATCTGTCGGCTTTTTGTTGTATGCTCAAATGTCAGCTCCAGTAACTGTTTAATGTCAAATGGATAATCATGTCTGTCTCCCTTTCTCACTGATTTTTGGTGTGATAAAAAACTAAATCTTCCACACAGCACTGGAAGGGTGGGAAGGAAGGATCCATCCACTTGTTCTCTGCAGCCTAGAGGTTGTTGATTAAAAGATGCTGTTCTGGGAAACAGAAAAGGTCAGATGTGAATCCATAAACCTGAGAAGGCCCCTGAACTTGTGAAGGGGGCACCCTGAAGCCCATTGAAGTGCTTAACCCTGTTCTATAAAAGGCACTGATATCATCCCCAAATCCTAAAGGAAAAGAGTAACAGGAGAATGTGCACTGAGGAAGATCCTCCCTAACTCCCTGCAGCCTGGAGCTTGGTGCCAAGCTCATCCAGGGGGTGAGATGCTGAAGACACCTGCTCTTGGTATCTCTCCACATCTGCTCTCCTCTGGGTGCCCTGACTGCTTTTGAAGGCACCAAAGTGATTTTATGAACCCAGGTGGAGAAAAGCATCACCACCCCTGGCTGTCCATCTCCTGCCTTGGCTGTAGGTCACCTCTTGCACTGCAGAGGTGGCTTGTGAAGGTCTGTGCTGGCTAGCTGAGGAGAAGGGACACCTTTCTGTGAGGGACAGGCAGAGGAGCAGAGCAGGTGGAGGATGGTGATGTGCAGCACGACCCCAGCATGACCCACTGGAACCACTTGCCTCTTCCACAAGTTGCAGGAGCAAGGAGTGCACCCTGTTGCTGGTGCCTTGGCTTTTCTCTGTGAGACAGGCACTTGCCCACCCTCAGGGGTCACTACACTGTGGCAGAGTAAGAGATGAGCCCCTGCATCACCATCTTCTGGCAATGACCCACGGGGAATGCCCGTCCCAGCAGTCATTTTCCCTCCTGGCAAAACGCAGTGGTCACAGCAGCCCAGAGCTGAGTCAGCCTTCCCCAGGTCACCGGGAATCAGGCCCTGCCTGCTGCATCCCCGATCCGCAGTGACATATCTGTAATTATGATTTTCACTGTCATGTTCCTGATATTAGTATTTTTCTTGCTCTAGCCAAGACTCCTACTCTTCGTTCATGCATGAGCCTGTCGTGCCATACAATTACAGTGGAGTCAGGGCCTGGTCTGTTCTATAATTATAACTGAGTCAGTTACAACAGGCTTGTCTCCTGACCTGCTTCCAAAACAGCCCCGTATTTTTTAAAGCAAATGGGATTTTAGGTGTATTCTTCAACCACGTTTATGCACTACTCTCGCCTTGGATTTCAACCCGGCTCATTTCTGATAAAGCAACCCTTTTTTTAGCATAAGCAGGAAAAGGTCCAAACTGGCTGTTCATTTGCATTCAGTGTCAGCTTCAAGCACCCTCTCTGAATGTCAGATATTTCCCGTTTGCATTCCCTCCCCACTTGGTGTGTTTGCTACTTCCTGGCATCCTTATCATATAGTAATGAATCATGCTGGAGTGGAGATGTCGAATTGAGATACAGAGCGGGACTAGTTTGGTCAGTCCTTGGTAATCAGGCCTCTTAACAGGGAAATGCATTTAAATAGGTCAATGAATCTTACATGGCTGTGCATCAGGAATTATCAGCACCACAGACCTTGCAGTCAGGGGAGAAATTCTCTTTCAAGCAAAAGTTCATTGAGCAGCAAACATTTCATTTACATTTACATTTGAAATTATGGTTTACCTTCGTGGGTTGTTGGGGGTATTTCAAACTGTAATAAAAGATCCTTTATTTTTACCTTTTTTTTCTTAATATGCAAAATAATGTATTTCAAATTAACTGTGCAACCCTGTTAGAGCTAGAAAGATGCTTATGTAATCTCCCATCTCCTAAAATGCTGTTGTAATTCCTAGGCTTTATTTTTCCTCATGTCTTTTTTGGTGATGGCAATGTGAAATGTTGCATTACAAAGGTAATGAAATTGCTGTTGGAGCAAAGCTTGTCCCTTGCTCCATTCTTTTAGGGTTTCTACAGGTTATGTCTGCTAAGGCTCTTTCTGGAAGCCCCCCCAAAAATGGGGCTGGTGGCAGCTACAAGGATCAATTTCTGACTGCCAGCCCAGCTCCCCAGCTTTTAGTCCAGGATGGCAATATATGAAATATTTAAAACATTATGGTCTGGTTTGGATTTCTAGGCATTTAAGTATCATGATAATGCACAGGTGTGGACCACTTAAGTCAGTTAAAGTTTTTTGTCAACTCCACTTCATCTTCTATATTCCATTTTGGGCAAGAGCTCTGAAATTACCAACATTTGAAGGATAAAGTCAGACTTTTTGTTGACAGTCCTTATTTTGCATTCAGTTCAATACCACTCTTACAGAAGAGATTCAGGATAAGCCTTCATACTAAGTCTACCAAAATTCCAGTCCAATATTCAAATTTTAAAGTTCAAGTTTGGTGTAAAGCATGTGCTACTTAAGATACCTCTCTGACATTGCTTAAATATACCTGTCTTGCATAACATTTCTCTGAGGCTGTGTATATCTTAAAAAAAAAAAAGGAAAAAAAAAAAGCCTTTTCCTGGAATAAATGTTTTAAAATTGGACAAAGATAAGACTATTATTATGAGTTCACCAGTAAAAGCAGAAGAGCTGTAATCTGCCCATGATATTAGGTGTGCATATGTTCAACTGTTTATAATATACAAGTTATTAGAATTCATCTGTACTTTTCCATGGTGCTATATTCCATTCCTTAACATGCACAAATGTATAAACCAGTAGTTTTTATCACGTGCTTCATTAGCTACTATTAAATGGTGTGTGAAAATGAACTCAAAAAGCAAATCTATTGTCATTAGGCTCCAGTCTGTTATATGTTGTTTGCCCTTCTCTCAGAAAATGTTTAAACTGAAAATGAGAAAGGACTGAAAACAGACAGAACAGTACTAATGCTGAACCAGAAAGGATGTGATGGACACTGATCTTAGCAAGATTATTCCTGCCTGCTGGTCAGTCCTACCATCTTTCATTTGCAGGATGCTCAGCTCCCAAATAAATGGGGTACAGGTTTGCACCCTGGGATGCCTCAGACCTGATGCCCCAGGATGAAGCTGCAATCCTCTCCTCCAGGAGAGGCAGTGGGTACCCAGGGGAGTCTGCTCACCTTCCTGACCTGTGCTGTTTTTTTCTTGTAGTCCCCCCTCAACCTGCCCAGGCTTCTCATATCTCTGCTGGATAATTGGATAGCACTCACTTGTCCTTCCTGTGTATACAACATTTTGCATAATGGGATCTTGATCCATAAAGGGAACTGCAGTAAAGCAAATACTATCACTACCAAAAAAAAAAAAAAAATTACAATCCTTTAGTGGTGAGTAGACCTGTTGAAGTCAATATACAAGGGAAACACATGTTGGTGTCCACAGAGCTCCTGGCATATTGTGGAGCTATATTGGGCCATGGGGTGACTCCAGGAGCTTGTTCGTCTCCACAAAGGAGATTTCTTCCTGTGCAGCTTTCATCTGGTGTATTTTGAAACAATGCAGCCCCCAAACGAAGCTAGATAAATACTTTACCCTCCCTGAGTGCTGGGGTTCACACAAAGGGGCTTCCTGCAGCAAGGCCTGCTGTTGCTGCTGATGTGGTTGCTCCCCCCAGCCAGTCATGTCAGGACCACAGTGATGTTTCTTAGGCTCACCCAGGGTACCTATTTAAATTATAGATCTGGACTACTGCTGGCTCCCCTCCAAATCTCTGATCTAGTAGCTGTTTTTAATGATAAATTACATATGTTTAATAGCTCAGCTATTTTGTTTGGTTCCTTCAGAACTTTGAGATGAATAGGCTCCAGTCTCAGTGATTTATTGCAATTTAATTTGTCAAGTTGTTTCAGCACTTTTTCTTACGCTCCTCTGACAGCAGTTCACCTTCACAAACCAAAGATAGGTATTTCCCTTTTCTCCTCAGAGTGAAGACCCATACAAAACTACTTGGCAACCCCTGTGAGTTCTTTCTCCTCTTTGACCTCTTTTTCTCTTGCTCAGCTGATTAAATTTAGGGATTTTCCTGTGAGCATCCAATGTTCAAATCTTATATCACTGCAATTGTTTTGTCCAATCCTGTTCGTAAGCTGATTGATCACCAGTTTAATAGTAGGTACAGTTTTTGTCTGGATTTTTCTGGAGATTCTCTGCTCTGTTTTCTTTTCATCTCACATTTGCTTGTGACTGTTCTCTTTCCTCAGTCATTGCCCATACCTGCTTCATCTGAAATAACCTTTCCTGGACATGGATGGTCAGATGCCCAGAATTCCAAGGGAGGCTGCCGAGTCCCATCCAGGATTGGCTGCTTTTATCTCTTTCATGACTTGTGTTTTGCAAAGGTTTTGTATTTATGCAGAAAGAAGAGCTGTAACAAAGTCTGTAGAGTACTCAGCTGGTTTCCACTTGAAAGTTCCCAATTTATAAGAGATTTCTGCTACTTGTCCCTGAGCATGTCACCTTGCAGTTAGTATAATTGAATTTAATCCAATTTATATTGCTCCATTTGTCATTTATTTCTTTCCATGTGATATCCTAATAGTTCTCTGTATTAACAGTGCCTCAACATTAACATTGTGATCAGCAAATTTCATTTGTGCATTCCTACCTGTGTGCCAAGAACCTTAGGGAATGATTGGTAGGTTTCAAGACCTTTCCTTGCAGCATTCTCATGCTTTCCATTTTGACAATCCTTAGAAAGGTCTTTAACTATATCTACAACATGGCTACTAACATGGGTTTTCTTTAGCCTAAATTCTGTGGAAACACACGGAATTCCTTGTTAGAATCTAGATACATAAATTCTATTGCATTCTCCCTTATATATGTGTATTTTTACTCTTATAACCCTTTATTAGCTGACAAAACCCTCTTTAAAATTACTGAGGTAACAGTAATACATCTATTTCTTCAGTACCATCAGCAACTCTTTAGATTTATTTTTAAGAAATCTTAAATGATGGTTTGCTCCCTGTGCTTGATTTTTCTTTAGCATATGGGTTTTTTCAGAACTGTGGTGTTACAGTAGTGTCTCAATCTCTTCTGAGCTGTGATCACTGTGAGATCTTTGTGTTGGTGTGCAAAGACAAAATGTGTGCCCTCTTCCTTCAGGCTGTAGCTGTTTTCTCCTCCATTTCCTAATTCTTCTGTTTTATTGGTCTGGCATGTACTGACTTTAGTGTGACAGTAACGGGGTTTTCTTGAGAATACTCCAAGTTTAATTCCATTGCACATTGATTCCTGCATTTCCATGAAGAAAAGGCTCATGGTTTAATCCCTCCCAAGTGTATCCTAATTTTGAGGGGCACTTTCTCTGGAAGGACATCAGACTTGCAGACCACTGTCACAGGGAAGACTCTGGGGCTCTGCAGGAGAACTTGCACCTACACCATAAACAAGAAACACTCCCAACCCTCTGCAAGGTTGGCAGACTTTTAATTGCAACACAGTGGAGATGAATCAGTTGGGTGTCAATTGCCTTGAGAACCTTCTGGGTGACTAAACCTGTGTCAGATGAGGTGACAGCAGGGAATAGGTGCAAAATGCCCTGGCAGCTGGGAGACATTCCCTAAAGGAGAAGATGAACAGCTGAATGGGTCACTGAAGGAAGGGTGGTGAGCTGAAGGGGAAACAGAGGGTGAGGGGTGTTCTGCAGACCTTTTCCTGAGAGCGAGAGGTGACCCGTGACAACTTCACTGGTGCCTTTGAAGTGTGGTGCTCACTTCCTGAAAAAAGCTTCCTGTATAACCTGTTTGCTTTTAACTGGGGACTGAGGAGATTTCTTAATAAATGGTCTTCAAAGAATTTTCTCAGGAAGCCACCCCCATCTCTTTCATATTAAATATTCTATTCTTTGCAACCTTTTTTGAAATATGTCTCTAAATTTCATTGTACATTCAAAGATTGTGGATTGGCTTGTACTGTTTTGTTTTTGTTTTTTTTTTTAATTGAATAGAACCACAAGCTAGGTAATAGGAATTGGGAAAGTTGGAGAGAAATGCAAAAATTTGATCAGTTGTTAAAAAGCATTCATTGAAACAGTGTAGAAAACTAGCAACTGGGTCAATTTTGAACGCTCTCTTGTGCAAATAACTCTCTGAGGTCAAGGTATTTTGCAAAATCATTCCCCTCCCTTCGTATAATGATGATGGTCACAGTGCAAATGCCTGTCTTAGGTCTAGAAAACCATCATTCTTTGAGACAAGCATCACTGCATGTCCTGCCTGTGTGATGTGGGACTGGAAGTATGTTTTAATATTCATATGCCTGAAGCCTTCGAGGGAAACTCCAGAAGGTTACAAAGGTACCTTCTGAGGAGAGGAGGTGCACACTGTGTTTTTTCCCATCTATCAGGCAGCAGAAGGCATTGCAGAAGATCAAGCCTGGGATCTGTGGCAAGGCATGAGGCCCTTGTTCTTTCTTTTCCAGTTCTCTCCCACTTGTGACACCTGAGAGTAGCCTGACAATGCCCAGAGTCCTTTATTTCTTTCCCATGTTGTGGCCCTACCCTGGCCTGAGATGTGGATTTTTCCTATTGCCATGCTGGATGTTGAACTGAAACAGCACTGAGCGAGAAACTAATGAGAAAACATTTTGTTTGTCTGCCCATGATGGGTAGATCTACAACAATATAGCAGAGATGCCACAGAATGTTACCTTTCTGGTCACTTCATAGCCTCTGTCCATTCCCAGCTAGTAAACAGATCAGAAACTCCAAAAATCTGAGGAACAGCCTCTGGCTCGGGAGGAGCTGAAGCAAAAAAGGCGCTGTGTTGATGCTCCATGAGAATGCATCGAATACCCCTGACTCAGAGGAGGCTGGAGGCAGCTGTGTGAGCCCTGTTGAAAGCCCAGGATGGGGGAGATGTTCTGCTCCAGGGGCTGGTGTGCAGGCAGCTTGGGGTGGCTGCAGTGGCTGCTCTCTAATGGGCAGGGGGGATCACTGCTCCTCATTTTATCTCCTCAGGGCGTGGAGCTGGCCAGGAAAGGCAGAGGCAGAGTGCTGTGTGTGCTTTGCAGTGTGGGAGCCACTTCCCTGACTCCTGCTAGGGAATGTGTCTTTATTTTGTGTACTGCAGGGTGTGTGCTCTCTCTGACTTCCTAACGAGAGATATCTTACTTCAAATGGAGAGCTGCTATTCCCTGCATTCAGGCAGAATTTGGGAAGGGAAAAGCTCTTTGTCATGTAAATTGTTATCCAAACACCACAGGCAAACTCTTGAGACTGGGAAAAAGGGGACAGAATAAATGAGCCAGTGCCAGCACCACTGGATGGACACCCATGGGCACCTCTTACATAAAGCTGTCCAAGACAAACCCTTTCTCATTACTTTGTCAGGTAGTGTTTATAATCCAGCCTTGGCAAATAAATCTTGTATCATTAAATAGGAAATAGTTTAACACTTTACCAATGCTATCATAATGAATTAATTTGATATTCATGGGAATATCACATGTGCTTTCTTAGGTGTCCTACTACCATTTCACTTTCACTAATGGGCACTTGAGTCATACTGATTTTTCCCCAAAGCCACATAATGATCTATAATATTCCTGAATAATTGCACTTTAAGTGCAAGCTAATAGGGTTGACTACTCCCAGAAAGATGTCAAAATATTTTTACTATTATAAGTAGGAATGTGAATACTAACTGCCAGTACATTCAAATATGTGGCAAAGTTTAACAAAAGAAAGTTCTGGAATGTTTTTTTAAAGGTTAAAAAGTACTCAAATGTTTTTTCCTGGATAATTTTTATAGCCATCTGCAGAAGAGCAGAATTGCTAAATTGTGTTAAAGAGAAATTAAAAAAATAAAAAAAGGAAAAGAAAAGCAAGCATAAGTTCATGTGGTACCAAAACATAATTATTTCATAGTAGCTGAAATAACTTCACAGCCTCATTTGTGCCATTGATTGAAAATAAATGTTGCTTGCAGGTATTCTAATACCAGGCTGGTATATGCAATTTGTGAGGGGAAAGAAGCCTTAAAAACCAGTCTCCTTCTTGAACGGATAAACTTTGCTGCCTTTCTCATGAATGGGTATTCTGGAGGGCAGCTACAGGGTGGTTCTGTTTCGAGGCTTGGCTGCGTGTGCCCCGTGTTTGCCCCGCAGAGCCTGTGGGAAGGACCTTGGTCTGTGCTGGGCTCCCTGGGCAGCTGGGGCTGCCCCCCAGAGCAGTGGGGGTCAGGGCCCCTCCCCAGAGCAGCCAGAGGGGGCTTCAGCCTCACCTCAGGACCACCATGAAGTGCCAGCTGTGCAAACATCCTCTGCATCATCTCACTGCAAGCCCTGCTAGTTTGTGCCTTCTGCTTGGCCACAGGAGAAAGTGGGAATACGTGGTACACACAAGGTGGGCTCCACAGGAATGTCTGCTGTGCTCCACCTGCTTCTGGGCACAGCAAAAGCCAGGGATGGAGGGGAGAGGTGGCTGGAAATTATTTGCTGTGAGGCGAATCACAGCAGGCACACGGACCCCTCAGGGGCGGGAGCTCTGCAGCATCTGTGCAGCTTTTGCTTCCTGGCCACCGTGGAGTCGCCAGGGAGAGCAGAGAGGAGTTGCTGCAGCTGTGTCCTTGAGTGACCCCCAACTGCCAGGTCAGACCTTGAATGCCAATGAGCCCAGAGCCACCCTGTCACGCTCACGTTAATGAAAAGGAGGAGGTCCAGGAATAGGACCGGGTAGGAGAAGTGGAGCAGGACATCTGTGTCCTCAGGAGGACCCTGTGGTTCCAGAAGGAACCACTGAAGTACGTAAGACGTCTTTAATTAAAGGATTTACCTGTAGTCTCAGAATGGGAATGACGTGCTTGGCTGTGCCTAATTGGGAGCCTGCTCTCCAGAGCCACGGCACCAACTCCCGAGCGCGCACAGAAATTTCTGCGTGCCAGGCTCGCCACAGACCAAACCTCCACGGCAGCCCCGTACACGGCAGTACCTAGGAAACATCTAATTTTTATCTGATTAAGAACTGTGAGAAATGAGGGCAGAGCCTCGCTCATGCATTATTGAAAGGTCTGCAGTGACGCCGGCGGGATGGAGCGGCGGAGCGTGCCTGCCGATGCCGGAGGGATGGAGGCTCTGTCTGGAGGGATGCAGGGAGCCCTGGGGAGCGGTGGGTGCCCCGGCTGCTGGGCCTGAGGAGGCTCTGAGGGCCCCTGAGCTCTTTGCAGGTGGAGGATGTGGGGCACACAGCATCAGTGTGCTGCATCCCGGGAGGTTCGGCCTGATCCAAGGGGGAATGCTGCAGGAGACTGTCAGGGATGTGTTTTCCTCTGCTTTGGGTTAGTGTTGGATTGGGGCTGGCAGCAGCTCTCCTCTGCTACAAGACTTGTCACGATATAAAACATCGCCTCCCTTCTGAATCACAGCAATTAAGAATACGTGCCTCCAATCCACCCCATTTGACAAATTCACATCTCCTTCCTCTCCTCCAGCCTTCTCCACCTCAAAGTACACTTACTCCTCGTATGCCTAATTAGCCTTTTCCTGCTTATACCTCTTTTTTGGAGCAATCCCCAAATTTGAGGCATCAGTATTTACCAGTGAAAAACATTTTCAGGCAGAAATTCCCTACCAGCTCTGATTAAAAGTCTAGGCTGATGACAAACCTTTGTGGGTGCATTTAGAGAGAATCCCATAAATGATGTGTGTAATGGCACAGTATAACATACATTGCCCTGAAAAAATCACAAATGTAAGGCCTCGAGATGGAATCCGTGTTGGATTTTGCCAGGGTCTGTGCTGTGTGCCACCTTCTCCCAGGCAGGGCTGCGGGGTGGGCTGGACACACCAAGGTTCCTGCTGTGCAAATTGCAGCCTGGCAAATTAAAATGACAGAAGTGGCAATTTCAGCTAATATGCTGGGTTGTGAACTCTGCTGGTGGAGGTGCAGACAGGACGCCTGTCCTCCTGTGCTGACTTGTGGTGGTGGCATTGGCCTCTGGGACAGGGACAGGGCAGGCAACAGGCAGTGAAAACCTCTTCAGCCCTGCCTGCTCTATCTGATGGGAACACGGAGTCCCAATCTGTTTTGCATCATTTGGTGAGATAAAGCAAACTTGTTAATAAAACAATTGTCCTTTTGCCACATCTCTACAGAACATCCTTGAGTGTGGGAGGGCCTTGAAGGGAAGTTCTGTTAAACCAAACAAGTGAAATTCAACTTGGGGCAAGTAAGGAATCTGTTCTTGCATTTATCAGGTTTCAGAAGGTTTGTCAATGCACCTAGGCTGGTAAATTCTGTTCTTCCCCATACTCCTTGCACCTCTGAAACAATGTGCCACTGAAGGCTCTGTCGCTGAAATAAAGGCACAAGATAAATTTTGTCTTTACAGACTTACTATATGAAATACTGCTGTGTTTATGCAGCATTTTAAAGCCCAGTTTTCCCCCTCATTTACCTTTGGCACTACAGAACTGCAGTTCTATGCCTGAACAAATGAGTTTTCAACTGTAATCTGGGGGCTTTTTGTTCCTTGGAGTAGTGTTCAGTCCTTGGTGAAGCTATTTTGGTAAGGAGTTACTCCTCTTTTCCTATCTTATGTTTTGCTGTTGTAACATAATCATAGTGATTTGGAGTAGAGGACCAATCCTGAATGGTTAACAGCTGAACTGAGGAGTCTGGCAACAATTCCCAGTTCATCCAGTTGCATATTCAGCTTAGGTTTGGGAACCCACTCCCTGGTTTCTGTGGAAAAGAAATCCAGTTTCAGGGAGCTGCATGGGAGCTGCTCTTCCACGCAGTCTGGACAGCTAGGGCAGGAGAGTCCTGCACAGAAATCAGAGTGCCCCTGTAACCTGGTGCCCTCCATTCCAAATCTATTTCTTCATTGTAAATCCCCCAAAATGGTCTGAACTCAATAGGTCTGAGCAATGCAGATTTCTATTCCCTTATTCCTGCTTGAATTGGTTTAAAGACTGAGTTTAAGCTGGAGGCGTTCATGCTGTATAATTTAAGGACTCTTAAAACCAAAAAAGCTCAAGACACATTGCAAATTTCAAATTTCCACCTAATTAGTGTACTTCTTTCAATTTTACAAACAAGCATATTTCAACTCCAGTACTTTAAATGACCCCCCTGATATTATTCATTTATCAGTCAACTCTGATAGACCAAAATGCATTAAATTATATAGAGAGGATTTTAAGCAAATTTAAATGCAAGTCCAAGTAGAACATATGTAATTTCTGGTTTAAATTAATAATAATGTTACACTTTTTCCCATTAAACTGCATTTGCAAAGTTAGCCTGAAGAGATAGAATTAAGTATCTCACCAGAGCAATTCAGTGCTCAGTTGACAAAACAGACAAATGTAGTACTTCCTATATAACTGCATCCATAAAAGAAATTACTGAATTCTTTGCCACAATGAATCAACAGCTTTATTGAATGGAAACATTTCAGTTGACACCAGTGCTTTGATAATAATATTTAAGGTGAAGAGAAGCTTCTAAAGTGTGTCAACAATCAGAATTAACAGTTGGGGTGGAAACGTCGGGTTGTATTTGCCTGTGGTTTTTTTTTCAAGTCAGTAAGTGAGAAATACTTGATGTGAGTGTGGAAAGAGGCACAGATGCCAGTGTGAGCTCTGAAACACAACTTTTCTGGTCTCGATCCAGCTCCTGGCCCTGGTCAAAAAAATCCAAGGAGCTGTTTTATGTTGTGTTCTCTTTAAATCAAGGCAACACACCTTAGTTGCAAACCTTTCTTCTGAATCATTCCTCCCTCCTTGCCTGCAGATGTCTGAGAGACAGCTGGGAATCCCCAAAGACAGGAACGTTCATGGGAGTCTGCTTCTTTGACATTTAGGGTAGACAAACATCTCCAAGGACCTGGGACAGAGATCCAAAAGCTGGGTCTGGGCATAATGCTGAAAAAATTGCTTCAGTATGGGTTATTCTGACTATTTTTATGTGTAGCATGGGAGTGAGAACTGGATTAAGAGGCCTGGGGGACTGAATGGATTACAAACAAAAAGCATTAAGCTAATCATAGGAGTGATGTTCCTTAAGGGCAAGGATGAACTAATGGCTGAATTTTTCTTTGTCCCTGTATTACAACCATGGAACAGTAAACCAGTCAAAACAGTAGCTGTTTCCAAGCCAGGTCTGTTACATTATGCATTTCTATAAGTTTTATAAATATAGGTGTTGCTTAACACGGATTGCTTGCACGATCTTGAATGTACTCATAGAAAGGGAATTCAAGGTCAGCAGTCCCTGAAGGCTGTCAAACTATTTACAAGTTTGCTATTTATAAGGACTAGTCTGGGAGTCCTAGAAGCAATAAGTTCTGAGGCAGGCGGTTTAATTTCTGCATGACAGAAGAGCTGCTGTTTCTGTATCGGTGCTAGATGCCATTGCAGTTCTCTTAAATTATCTTAAAAATCTCTTCTACTTTGTTATCTAGATTCTAGTAGTGTCAGGCTCACGCCTAACCACCACATATAACCTGAAAAACAAAGAAAGCAAGAAATATCAGAAAGCAAGTACAGCCACTGCTCTGTGCAAGTTCTATAAGGGTTCAGGGATGGCAAGAGTTAATCAGAAGTTTAATGATTAATATAGAATAATAATCAATTGACCTTGGGAGTACAGCATGTTATAAAATAGCAGGCTGGAGGATTCATTGCATTTCTACGGAACACTCTCTGAAGGAAAAAAAAATTCTTTTCTAAGGAAAGTGAAAAGTAGGGCATACTGGTTTCTGCAGACCAGAAAAAGCACATTGCTTGCTCTCATATTAGGCTTTGGAACACTCAAGTGAGGTGGAAAATGTAGAGAAAAATTTGTGACTGAACTGCAAACATCGCAGACTCAGAAGAACTGGTGTACAGAATTCAGATAAGCCTCTCATGAAGAGAGAGACTAGTTGTTCCTTCCTCAGCAGTGTTACCCAAGAATATGCACATACTGTGCCTTTTGTTCTTTTTGGTAAGTGGATGGTACATCCTAGAAGGGCATCACTCATTCTAGGAAGTGAATCTTTGGAAGTCATCTCTTCTGGCTGTAGTACCTGAATGAAAGCAGCGTTCAGTGCTCTTGATCTAACACCATACATTGTCTAGACCCATCTCTCCCCATCCTTGTAAAACAAAAACAAAGCCTTAAGCCCCACAATCCCTTCCTTACCTTCAAAATATGAAAACCCTTGAAGAGGCTGAATATGGACTTGCACATTACTTTACCTGTTTGAAGTTCCACAAAGGAATATTTTCCAAACCCTCTGTGACTCTTTCAAGACAACAGTTTGCATCATGCAAAGGCAGCAGGGAGATGGTAAACAGAAAAGGGGATGCAATACAAATGCTGGCAAAAACCAGGGAAAGCAAGGTGGGAGCAATATTGCTCAAGCTGTCAGATCTGTGAGCAAGCCTCGTGAACCAGCTGAGTTATGGCAAACTCCTGCTATGAGGGAATTGCAGTAACTGAGCCTTGCACTCAAACATTTATAAGGGTGTCCTGGGATAAATAAAGGTGCAGCCTCTGTAAACTCTGCCGTGAAAACAAACACCTTTGAACCAAACCAGTTACAAGGCTCTATAAAGAATGGGCATAGCCGATGTTAATTATAAGATTTGTCTCTCAGTTTTCTATCTGGAGAACAACAGTCTGAGTCTCCTGGGCTAGTAAGGAGTTAAAAGCACGGCCCTGGCCCGAGCTGCTGCAGAAGGCAGTGCTGGCTCTACTGCAGTATCCCTGCTGGCATACGGAGTGCACTCAGTTCAGGGTCTCCACTGGAATATACAGCAAAATTGTAAAACCTCTCTGACTCCTAGGCAAAGCCTCCGCCATCTGGGGCCAGACCTTCTTAAAACCGTGGTTGTATTTTGTCAAGTAGAAGACATTCAACTTATTTTAAGATCATACCTCATGCACTCAGTCACTGCTGTGTGTCACATTGAGCTCTGTTTAGAAGCCTGGTCCGGATTATAGAGACATTTCGGAAATCACGCGCTTATCAAAAGTTTGAATCAGACTTGCTGTCCATAACCAAACTCAATAATCAGGCTCCTGAACCATGTAAGAGGTCAGCAGAAGAGCAGGGGACATGCAGGGAGACAATGATTTAGCAGAATTTCACTCGGCATTCAAGCATGCTAGCATGTCTGAAAAAAAGGGATACATTATTAATTAGTTAATGTTTGCAAAGTATTTTGACTCCAGAACGTGCCAAGTGTTCCTCTTCATTAATTTTCAGTAAATATATGACTAAGCAGTATATGTAATAAGGACACAAAATGTGGTAAGTAGACAAAAGACATGAAAACACACAAAACGTTTTAAAAAGTGAGATGCCATCAACTTGGGGGGAAGGAGGGGGGGAGGACACGACAGTGTTTAGACCAGTGGAGTAAATATTGTGATGATGCAGCTACCAGTTATTTATTAACTCAGCACTAATGTAGGGGTATGCCTGACAGCAGTGACGAGCAGTTGACACAGCCAACGTCCTACAGGACCTGTAAAGCTGACCTCTATCACCTTTTCTCCTCCAGTGCTAAATTTGGCACAGCCCATACTCAGCAGACCTTCTCTTACCTTCTGGGGCTGCCTAACGCCTGCTTTAGGAGCTGCATGTGCTTCTGCAGCTCCAATAATGTCTGGAAAACCACTTCTCAGTGGCGGTCACAACCCCTGCGTGGCTGCGGGGAGGTGCGCTCACACCAGGGCCCGGCAGCACAAGCTGCTGCACGCTCTTCCCCTCCCTGGTCGTTCTCACATCCCCATCTGTTCCTTTCCAGTCTCTCAAGTGGGAAATAAACTGAGTTAGAGTCAAACTGTCAAACTCATAATATTCTAGTGGGTTGAATGTCACACCGGCAGAATTCATGCGATTCATATTTCATTCAGCGCAATAAATATGCAGTCTTGCTCGGATCTTAGAAATCAATTATGCTTTTTTCAAGAAGGTTTGAAGAAACAGTAGGGGCACTTCAACAACATGATTTCTTGCCTTCTTTTCCAGTGAAGTAACTTTTTAGTGTTATGATCGCAAGGTTTCGATTCCTGAAAACAAGCTCGTAAGTGCGTGCCTCGGCCATCAGCTGCTGCCCTTAAGTCAAAGTCATGGTCCTCAGTTTACAACATCATACTTGGAAGTTTATGACGTTACAAACACAGGATTGACACTTTTGTTGACAGCTAGCCAATAGGATCAAATGAATTAAGCAACAAGCCATGTCCTTGAAAACTTTGGCTGTAAAGACGAAGACCAAGTGGGAGCCTTTCTCGCTGGAAGGACCTAGCACTGCCCTCACAGGTGGTTAACGTATCAGAAACTTGTCATGAGCACTCTAAAAATAAATAGGAATGATCTCGTAGCTTTCTGACATACCTTTAATTGTTTTTGTTTCAAACATACTTTCTCTTTCCATGCCAGCTGTTCTGCACATTCAATTAGATTACATGCATGATAGTTTTGACCTAGGCTGAGGGACCGAACGATAAATACCTACTAAGGCCAGACACACAGCTGGTGTAAGTGGACTTTACATTTATGCAATCAAGGGAGCTAAGCCAAATTTCTCCCAGCTATGGCCACCACAATATACTTCTCATACAGCAAGATTCTCTGTGACTGCCACTTTTATCATACATGGAATATTCCAATTGGTGGTAAAAGACCTATTGATCTGACTGAGTAGAGCATAACCTGTGTCTATCAGTGTGGCAGGTATTTAATAAGAGTAGTTTAAAGCCCTTCAAAAATCTACAGGAAGTCCCCCAGCTGCAAGAAATCAGCAAAATATTGCTAATTTTTTACTGTTTTAAAATCTAGATATGGGTCAGGGTCCCAATGGTTTTACTCTGTCCAAGAGAAATCATGTTCCTGCAGCTGCCTTCACTGACTTTTTGAAAGTATATCATTTTTCACTGTGTTTAAGTGAACCAGCAGGTAACTTGGAAAAACATAAGATGCAGTATCTTGGAGGGTGTTTTAGTGGTGCCAGGAATGCCAGGTGCCAGGAATCTCCCTGGACAGCATCACCTACAGAACAGTCCAGCGGTGAGGGCAAACTCAGCATCAGCTGAGCACGGAGACCAACCTTGGGAACAGACCTTGGAAGGTTAAAGTCTTGGAAGTTACAGATTTATATGAGGGATTTTAAGCAAGGATGCTGGATCATCATTTGAAACTGTTTTAAAGTCACTGTCAACATGTTTCCCCTTACAGAGCTATTTCTATTAACATGAAACATCATCCTATTTTGACCTACAGGTCAAAACAAAAGAACTGTGAGACAGAGAACAATTTTATTTATCTTTCTAGAATGAATAACTCCACTCTGGTATTACTATTTTGAGAGACACAATTATGAGTTTTCTAGGAGAAAAAAAAATTTTAATATATTTAATTGCCCAAATAACTGTATAGAAAAAGGAAATAACAGCTTTTAGTTACGATCCCTACTTTAAAAGGCAGAAAATCTGCTTTGTTTTTGGGAAGAGCTTTAATAGATTTTTTGGGGGGGATAACTTAGAAATAACATTTTATTTTGATTAAAAAAAATTCATTCAAATAAAAACTTAATGAGTCAAATGCCTGTAGCTATTTCGAGCAGAAGCAGGTTTGCTTTTATGGAAAAAATGCAAGCTGATGCTCAGTGGTAGGTCACTGGTCCTGTGCCATTTTGAAGTTTTATTTGATGGCTTCAATGTAAAGTCAAGTAACAATGCTAGAGATAGGTACCAGAGGAGGGCAAGATTTTAGTTTTTACTTAAATTTGGCTCCAGTAAAGTTTAGTTGTGATTCCTTGACTGACAAAGTAAAAAAGGTCCCGTTGCAGGTCCGTAACAGGGATTTTTCTTCTCTGGCTATTGTTAATGGGCAGGAACTCTGCTGGTCTAATCAGCAGAGAGTTACTGCTGTTTTCTGTCTGCTCTTGAGTGTCAGGAATGGATCTGTATGTGGGAGAGTGTTTTTTAAACAGAATGGGTTATATTTTTAAAAAATGAAATGGGAACTTGTCCCTCCTTGCCAAAATATCCTAAGTTCTTTGTTCCTTGAAATTAAATTCTAATTCACTTCTGAAATTAAGGCTGTGACTCCCTACATGACTGGGGGACTTTTAAATCTTTGACCTAACAAGACCTGCTCCACTCCCATGATCCTCCAAAGCTGAATTCACATGACAAACACCAGCTTTAAGATTTTTTTTTTAAATGGTTTCTTTTGAATGGTGTATTTAGCAACCAGTAGGCACTGCTGCCAGCCCCCCCGTGTCCCAGGCAATGTCACTGTCTCCATGATCTGCATGTGTGGCAGACAGACGTGTTGAACACATCAGCATTTACACTGGGAGTCTCCTGTGGCCATGGGAGGTGCAGGGTGGGATGGGCTGTCCTCAGAGCCAGGGCTGACTCTGTTCTGTCTGCACTATGTCTAACTCACAGGGGGGCCTGAGCTGTGACTGGGCTCCAAAATGCTGCAAAACAGTACAGCATTAAACAACATCAGCGTTTCGTGCCCACGCTACAAAGAAGCATCTGTTGCAAGCCTTAGAAAGAAAGAAAAAAATAATACAATGAAGGAGGTAAGGGAAGTGGCAGAAGGCTTTTTTCTACATCACAAGCCACCAAGAGAATATGTCTGTGTGTTTCACTTGGTTATTTATTTTGCATTATGATATCTGACATATCAGAAAACATGAAAGACATTTGCGAGCCTAAGACAAAAAGTAAAATGGCACTTGAAAATGATTCTTTGTGAAGGCTTATTTTTGTTTTGCTGCACATGAGACTAGTCAAGCAGACAGGTTTGTTTTAACTCTCTAACAAAATTTAGCGGCTGGAGACAAACAATTGTCTGCTATTATCATTCCTGCCGCCAAAATTCATTAGGTTCAGGAGCATCCAGTAAATTGTGTGCTTGAAGGGAGCACTCAGCTACCTGCACTATGTGACCCTGGAGCCAGGGTAGTGTCCACGTAGATCCAGGAGACCCCGTGGCCTATTAAAAAGTAAAATATCTCAAAACCATAACCTTGCTGTAATTCCTTCTAGGCAGGCCCTTTCTGCAGCTGCATGCTTCTGTCTGCAGAAGACCTTGCTGTCTGTCACGAACCTTGCATCCAGCCTAGCTTTTTAAGGTCTGCACTTCACCAAAAAGCAAACGCATGCTCCAGCATGCTGGTATTTGGTTGCCAGCCTGAGAGAGGCAGGAGGTTGATGGGTCTGCTTATGTAGAGTTAAAAGGTACCCTTTTAACATGAGATAAACTGATTTTTATTTCTTCTGAGATCTCAGGCTGTGGAGAAAGCAAGCTAGCTGGAAAAGTCACCCTGGCCTCAGCAAAAAAACCTGCTTTAGAAATGTAGGTCCAGATCCCTGGGATGTGTCTGACTCATTAAATGAATTTGAGCAAAAGAAAATTGTTTAATCACTTTGCTGCCTTTTGTTCTCTAAAGTAGTCAGAGTCTTGTTTGGCTAATGACAACTGAAAAACGCAGATAGCTCTGAATGGTATTGATTCCTTATGTGCTGGGGTTTTTTCCAGATATTCAGTTTTCCATCATCTTTGTATTGGAGAGATGTGAACCAACAGCAGCATAATTTGGATCTCAGTATATTAAAAACCATGGAGAATAGGGGTGTGCTCATATTTGTGGTGTCTGCAACCTCAGGGAAGGTGGTGGACTTGCTGAGCTGGAATCTGTTGGAGTGAACTATTCTGAAATCCACAGAACATTTTTTTAATCCGTGTAAAGTGAATATATAAAAGCAATCACTTCAAAGGAGCTCTGTTTGTAGAGTGGCTAAAGGAGATAAAGGACAAAGGTAATCTGGCATTAGAGTTTAGTGCTTCTGGAGAAGAGATTAAGAGCTGGGTGATGTCAGCTCCTGCAGGCCCAGAGAGGAATCAAGAAGGTGTGTCCAAAGGGTGATGATTCAGACTCCTAAAGAATGGAGCCAAGATGGGGACGCACCATCTGCCCACAGAGATGTTCTGGAAATGCCCTGCTTGCCAGTAAGAGTGACAATAACGCCTGCTGGAACAAGAAGCCAGCTGACCTCACAGGCCATGGTGTGATGCTGGGGGACTGTGGGGTGATTTCCAACTGGAGACACTCCTCAGGCTGTCCCTGTACAGGGCAGTGTCTGACACCCATCCCTGTGCAGGATAACCTCCTGCTTGTATCCGAGCATGGAGGTCAAATGGAAACACAGAAAGGGAGGCAGCAACTGGGCAAACAGGAGATGGAACATGCTGGAGCCATCCATGGGTTAGTCTCTGAAGCTGGGAACCTGAAGTACAATAAAAATGAAGAAATCAAAGGTCAACTTGTATATCAGGAGATGTTGGTCAAAAAACTTGTTTCCCCCAACAAAGGTAAATACTATCCTCAATAACAATATCATGGCAGGAGTGGATTCTTTCCTTCAAGGAGCCTTCAGTTTTTATTATTTATATACACACACACATACATGTAAATATTTGTGTTTCAGTTGCACATGGACCAAAGAGACATTAAAATAATCACTCAATCAACAAATAATTAAAAAGGGCTTTCAGATTCTCACCAGTAGTCTTACCAAAAGAATGTACAGGACACCAGGCTTTGTGGACAGCCCCTGGGAGTACATCTGCACTGTGTGACTGAAGCTTCATACTTAGGGCCAAGAATAGTTTTTTAAAAACAGTGCAAAATTTACACAGGCATCTCCATCACCCTGTAGATTACAACAAATACTCTGTGTCTGCCAGCAGCTGTGGAACAGCTATTAGCAGATGCTGACTGTTTGATGATGACCACTGTAAGTGGATGCTTATTTAAGGGACGTTTTCAGGAAACAGCCTGCTCTTAGGAGCAGTCTATAAGTGAAAATGCACTTTACAAGATTTTTACATCTTGTTGGCTTGCCTCTTGCCATTTTACAGCAAAGGAAATGTTAATGTGTAATAGAATTAGCATTTAGGAGAAGCCTAGAACACTGTACTTTGTAATATAGCCCAGTATTATTATTCAAGACAGGTCTGCTCACAGAGCAATTTAAGCCCCCCAAAATTACCCATCATTACGCAGACAGTCCATTTAACATTCTGAAGCTAATCACACAACAACCTACCCTTTCAGAGGAGATACAAAACCTCACTTGGGTTTTAAGTTCTGATTACAAGATGAGGTTCCAATTGAGAATTTCAGCTGTAAACCAAATGACCTTCAATGACCGTAGACTGGAAAACCTGGTGACTAATCTAAATAGATTTCCAGGCAGGGGGAAAAAAAACACCACCCAGCTCTTGTTTCTAGTCCTCTGCATTATTAGGGGAATGACAAAGACAAGCAGAATGTGAAAAAAGTCATGACTCCAGTGACCTTCATGTCTTTGTCCCAAAAAGGTCAGGAGTAATCAGCAAAACTTTAACTAGAGTTCAAATTCAGCTTTGTTGTCTTTACAGGCTGGTAAAATTAAATATTCTGTTCTTGTGCTCTGTAAATAGTCACAGTAATGGGTAATGTTTCCCAGCATTGGCTATGAAGATGTATTGGCATGAGCTGAAATCCAGAGAGACAGTATTTCACATGGTATATGGCAGATATAACCAAATCCTGATTTCAGCTTGTAATGCTGGAAATCACAATCACATTCCTTAAAATGAGATCATTGCAGGATATGAGCACATACCAGAATGTCCAGGACACAACTTTGCTGTTTGTCATGCTTGTCATCCAAGCCAAAACACCTATTGTCAATATCTGGAAAAAAAAAAATCCCATGACACAGAAAGGTATCAGGCAAGTCAAAGTCTGCAAGAGTAAGCCATGTGAAAACAGAAAACACAGTGAGTAATCTAGAAGAGAGCTCATAGGGACTTTCTGACCTTGGCCTGGAATGCTTTGTCCTTTTCCTCCTTTTGCATGTCACAAGACTATTTATTTATTGAATATCCATCCTGATTAGAGCTGTGGGAATAACCATATCGGATCAGACCACAGGAGACCAAGATTTCCAGCATCACACCATTAGTGAGCAGAAGTTTAGAGAAAGTGAAAGGAGCTAAGGAATAAATAAACATATATTCTTGGCAAAATTCTCCTTCTTGCTCTTGATGATAAGGAATTTCCCCATGCCTTACTATGTAGAAAGGTATAACCTCCCCAGTAGGATTTTTGGAAACCCCGGGTTTATACCTTGGGAGTTTCCTCCTTATTAATGTCCACATTAATGTTTTGTCAGCAATTGAATCCTGCTGAACATCTGACACAAATTATGGCCTCAGGAAACAATGCAACAGACTAATTTTAAATGCAGTGAACACATGCATATTTCTCAACATATTTTTATTCTGTTTATCATTTGTGTAAATACACATTCTGATTCAAAGCATTCTATGCAGCACCTTCTGTTTTGCATGCTTCTCTTCAGTCAGACTTCACAACAGGGATCCAAGTGCCTGGCAGATCTTCACTTCCCATTTGTGAACCTCCTCACTGAGGGCTTTTGGGGGATTGGAAGCCAGCACATGTAAGTATTGAAGTCTGTAATTGATTCTTTATATGCCAGCACATACTGATATCAACAGGCTTGTTGAATCCTGTAGGAAACACTAAAAAAGAACAGAAAGTTTCAAAATTAAGTAAAGGATCCATTAAATGCTCTCTTCTCCTCCTCCAGCAGCTTAAAAATCATGGCACTTACCTTGAACTTCAAAAGGCTTCTTCCCTCTTATGCATTCAGATACTGAGTTGCATTTCCTGTGTCTTGAAACGTAATGAGAGTGGACATCCTGTGCTGCACAGCATCAGTAAAATTGCAGCTGTCAATGTGAGACACCTGCAACATCCAGTTTTAGAGCTGTTGAAATGGTGACCAGCATTTCTGAAACATGTGGGATTTGGGAAGAGTGAGAGACTCTGGTCCAGGATTCAAAATCAACATGGCCATACCCTGCTTCGAGCCCTGCTGACTTCAGTGAGTGCACATGACATAAAATGTCATTTATCACGACTCAAGGTGACAAAGCCAATCTTTTGGGCATGCTCTACTGCTGTTAGTGTCTGCACATTCTGCAGACACATTTGATAACCAGGACTTCCCCAGCAAAATGTTTTCTATGTTGGACAATGGGAAAAGTATTTCAGCTTTCCCTTGCATGTATATCTCTTGAAGGAGACGGGGTGAGAACATCTGAAATATAGCAGGGTGAAAGTGGGAGTAGTCATCAATGGACAGGGACAAAATAGCTCTGTTTATCCTTCCAGTTTTCACTCTGCCTTTGTTCTCTGAAGGTGATTTTGGGTTAGAGTACATATACGTATATATGAATATACATATACAAGCATACACTGTCTCTCTATAAGTATATATATTATATTTATGTTGGCCCTGTTGGTTCAGAGGTAGCCACTGTGATATAAATACAATACTGCTCAACGTTTTCCAGAATTATTTTATGAAAGTGATTAGGTATCAACTAATACATCCTGTGATATAAAGATAATAAGCTCTGTGCAATGTCACTACAGTTATAAGTATCAATATAGTATGAACCATAAAAAAAAATAGATGCTGTTTCATTAACATTTCTTACAATGCCATGTAAATAAATCACAACATCTGTAACAAGGAAAAGAATAAGATTAATTATTACTTAAAATGGCATTTCCTTTAAAATGCCAGAGTGAACTTGTTAAGGTCTTACTAAGGAGAGACAGATGAATGTTCCTAGAAATGAGATTACAAACTTTATCTGTCTTCTTTAGCTTCCACAATTTAGAAAGAAATTTAATATTATTTTGCATCTACAACTGCATGCAGCCTTTGCCCAATGCATTATCCTATGCTGAAAGTGTGTTTATGATGAAGTTCAAATATTCACAGAGAGATAAAAGATGCTCATACCTTAATGGTGGCTTTAATTCTCAGGACACTAACCATGCACCTCTTACAGTTGAGAGCTATCCATGCTAAATAATTTTGTAGTCACTGAAGATCACATTCTAGTCCTGTCTAGGAAAAAAAAAGTAGTCTCACCAGATGTAAATATTTAGCAAAAATCAGGATTTAATTACATTAAATGATGAAATTATTCTAAAGCCCCTTTAGGACAGGAATTCACTACTGGGTAATGGCTAGATCCTAGAGTTTTATCCTTCTCTTATCTCCAGGCACTGCAGAAACCAGAAACCATCACAACAGGACAAAAGATCAGCATTACAGAGTTATTAAAAGGGGCAGGAACATCAGGAACAGGCTGGTGCTCTGTTTTTAAAAACAAATGACCCATTAATTCACAAAAACAACCCCATTACTGGGGTAACAAACTTAGTTTACGCAAATGCCCCTATCAACATTATTCAAGCCCAAACTTGATTTAATTTGGAAAAGAAATGAATAAAGCTTAGGGTAATGGCAACCTATTAGACCATGCAGACCTTAAGAATATATTTTAAAAAGTGTGCTGAGAGAGTGACATGAACATCAAAAGAGAAACCAAGAGAACTAACTGCAGAATAAAGGAGATTCTCTATCGTACCAGAGAAAGCAGAAGGAGAAACACAGGCAGAAGGAGCATGTGCCTAACTATAAGTGAGAGAGAATAATCACATTAATGTCTGTTTCCCTAAATAGTTTCAGTTTGTTTCTTTATTCTATTTTTACTGAATCTGATTTCTATTCAGGTTCAATTAATAATAATGAGCCTAAAATTAATTTGCATTATCATTTACAATGGATGCTTTGATCATGTATGTAGTTGGAACTATAATGCATACATTACCATATTATGCAAATTGCATTTTCAGCATCAGCTACATCTGTATATCATTTCTTCATGCCACAGTCCTGTGTATTGTTTCTTTGTGTAGAGGAGAATCTTGGGAGATACTACCAGGGGAAATATTGCTACAGGTATGCCCTCCACTTATGTCCTCTCTCCAAACTCCCAGTGTTAGCATCAGACAGGGGAGAACTTTAACACAGGTGGCTTGTTTGTGTTCTTTATGAAATTACTCTCCTGCATTGAGCCCACACAGGCAACCAAGCATGTACAAAAAGCCCAAGTACTACCTTTTTTTTTTTTTTTTTTTTTTTTTAACACAAGTGTCTCTCAAGCAGAACTTGTAACTGCTTGCAGCGTAAATCTGATGAGAATCTGACCTAAAAAAGAAAGCCGAGCCAGTACCACGATGTACATAAAGATCTGATTTTTAGGTCAAACTCACACATTCATGACACAGAACATGCTGGGGAAAATGTTGCACATCAATGGTTAACGGAGCCACTCAACTCTCCCTCAGGTGACTACTTCTTGCCACTGGCCAAATCTCATATTGCACTGAGCAGGCCCAAAACTATTAGTAGTTTACATTTTTATATTGCCTTTCATCTTGTGAAATACTCCCTTGCTTTACAAGTTGATACAGAAACCATATCAAGATTGTTTAATCTATTACAGTGCTGAAACTTTGTGGTGAAACACAGGAAGGATTTAGCAGTCTAGAATAAGAGAGCTCTTTTGGAGAGGAAATGAATACTATAGCGTCCACTTGAAACAAAGATGGGAGAATGTAATTTTTAAGCTTGGCACCTGGCCAGGCCATCAGAGTTAACACACTATACAGAAATAATTACTGCAGTGGGATCTTTAATGAGAAAGGTGGTCAGAACTTTGCTTTAACACATCACCCAAAAATGCACTTGGGTCACACCTTGGATCTTCTTACCATGCTGACTCATGGGCTGACAAGCAGATGAGATCCTCTTCATTCATTTCTTTCTCTTTTAGTTAGAGCTCACTCTCAAAAACAAATCAAACAGCCAAACACTGTCAAAAGAAAAATTTACACTGCCTCCAATTTCATGAAAATTTTGCATGAAAACCTATCCCTCCAGCCAAGCTGAGGATCACAGAAGTTGAGATTCTTCCTCCCACAGATAAATTACTTCAGAGTAGCCCTACAGGCTTGATCCTGCCTTCCAAAGAGATGATGGTGAAATTCCTCCTGTGAGGTCACTAGGACCCAAAGATGATTCATTTGGCCATTTCACTGTGCTTAGTCTGTTTGACAGGAGATAAGAGCAGTGCCCGAGGAAAGGGAAGGGGATGAGTGGGACTGCCCTTTTTTCTTGCCAGCAAGCAGTTTGGTTGGATCATCCTGTCTTTCGAAAGCTCTTTGCTAAGAACTGGGTCTATTTGCCCTGCTACTTTCCAGGGTACACTGGGATGTGATGCATGCAGGATCTTTCAGGTGGAGGAATTTAGCTTGGTGTTATCTGGTGGATGACAAACATTGAGTATTGTCAGAATGAGGTATTCCTGTGAGTCCTCAGCAAAGTGTTAATCTGATTAAACTCCTAAAAACTGATAGACATTGAACAGAAGAGCATATTAATATTGTCAACAAAATTCCGTTCTTAGTCACTCAAACGCAAACGTCAGATCTTTGTTGCTCAGTATAACAATTAAAAGTGATCTGATCACCCTCCAAGCAGAGAACTGACAAAAACACAGGGTGAGGAAATGTTTTTGGTTTATCTTCTGCATATAGAAAGACGCTGATAAGAGGGAAGAATCATTTTAGTTCTGCATAGATAAAAGATTGCTCTTGGCAGAACAGATTAATGTACCTGTCTATACAAGCATAGAGGAAGAATGAAGAAGGGAAATAGATTAGTATTCTTCTGCACACGGCACAATCAAATATGATCTTTGGATTGGCAACTGGACTAATAATAATCACTGTAATAAACCAGGGCCTTTACATCTATGATATGCAGTACTAGCTAAAAGATAGCTGCTTCTCAGCAATAACGAGCTGGATTCTTCGTCACTCATCACCTTGTGTAATTATTGTGGTGAGTTCAAAAGAAATCCATTGTGCTACCAATCAGATTTTCTTTTCCTTTCATGTTGTGCTTTTCTTGCACAGGCATAATGACTACTCACAGAGTAGACAATGAAGAACCAGGGTTAATATATTTATTTTCTATGTAAGAATAAGGAAAATGTAAGACATCTAATGAATGAGTGCAATAGCTTGGACAATATCTCTTATTTAAAGTTTAGGTACTTAAATGTTGCCAGAGCCAACCCTGTGGTTAAACAGCTCCAAGAAAGAAAGAAAAATGGATTAAAAAACACAATCTGGCTTAATACCAAATAATAATTTTTCTTCATTCATAATGATTTATTAGCAGTTGTGTTAGTAAAAGCATGTACAGCAATATTGAATAATATTAAGACAAGTAAACTGCAACAAACTTAGTAATTTAAAACTCAAAACATCTGGTCAAGAAGTATCTTAAATCTGAGATGACTTTTTTTTAATGGCCAATTTGGTTTTAGTTGAATTTTTTTCTAAAGTACTGTTCCTCTTCATAGCTGAAGTGAGGATAATCAAGGTAAATTATGAAAATAACCTAGCTATGTGGTAAAGGTCAACAGAAAGCCTTGTTAAGATCTGCTTTTTATGAAGATATCTTGTCTGTATTGTCAAAAAGGATTAACATTATAACACAAGAGAGGCTGTCAATTGAAACAAAAGATGTTAGCACAAAGATACTTGTGACAATTAATATTAGGTTTTGATTTAGACTGTGAAAGCAAGAAAACATCATAACCTCATTAGCTCATCTCTTCATTTATGTTTTTCTAATATGGGTCACAAGAAGGTGCAGAGATGTTTACTTTTTTTTCCTATTGTTAGATTGTGGACAGGAATTTTATGAGAATAGAAATTCTCATCAATAGAGTTAGAAACTCTCAAATAGAGCTAGATTTGTATCTCTATTTCTTTAAGTGGAATTTTCCTGTCTAATTCTTACCACAGGGCACTACATTGAGCTTTAGAGTTAACGTGACTTTTATCCACTAGCACTGAACTGGGAATGGAGGGTAAAGGAGTTGCCCACATGTTTCTGTAACCATCTGTTTTCCAGGGTTACTATGTAAATAAAATTTACTTTGTGAACATGATTAGTCTTGGGCTCACTTGTTTGTCTTCCAGCCCAAAACTACAAAGGGAATTTCCTTTCAGGGAAGTAGTAACAAGGGTGTAGTTATTTCCCACAATATTGTATATGCTGAGCATGCTAATATATGAAAAATATCTTAGAGCTGAAAATTTCCAGGGAGTTTCACTGTTATTGTGTCAGTGGCAGTAGAGTAAAGCCAGGGCAGAAACCTCTGTCCTAAAATCCCTTCTAAATGTTCTTGCATGGTCAAGTCCCACTGGCAATTATGCCAACAGTTACCAGTGACGTTCTAAAGAAACTTGATCCAGGAATAAAAAAAAAAAACCCAAACACTCTTGCATTTCAAAACATCACAGGCCTTGAATTGAACAAAACAGAAGCTGGGAAAGAATGTTCACTCACCCTATGGCCATGCTCTGAAGGACTTTGGTGTCCTCATGTCTGTGAGGGCTTTTACCTTCAGTGATGATTTGAATCCCTGGAAAGACATACCTGTGACTGAAGTGATCCAAGACATAAATCTGACAGACACAACGTGGCATGCAGTATAACCCTCAATACCCTCCACATAAATTTGAATCTGTGGGAGCCCATTGAGTTTAAAGCACTTCTCACACATTTTCAGCTCTTGCTACTTATAAACCACAGCAAATACCACGTATGGGATTTTTCTGTACTCACCAGCTGCTTCTTCCTAAGTAGCCACCTGAAATTGTAACAGCATCCAAAGCATCCTAAATGCATCACCACACTCTGCCAGAAGGGTGGCATAACCAAAAAATCAGCTTTTCATCCTGCCTCAATCTGAGAAGAGCACAGTGCAAACTGTAAGGAGGATGCCCAAATTAGTGAGAAGTCTGATCAGTGTGTCAAGCAGGGTTTAATGTTAACAAGAACAGTCACCACACAAAACACAGCCACACTTTTCAGGACATTTAACCAAAAAAACCTGCACAAACACGTTGATGTCTGATCTGCAAGAGCTAGTACATCTGTAATTTTCCAGTGAGATAAAACCAGTTAGTACCAGCTGAAATACATTACCAGCTTCAGTAATTAGTAGGCATAGACATTTCTTGTCAGTTCTACAGGCCATATCCTCAGCTGGCGTAAATCAATGGCACTCTGGGCACTGGAACTGTATTACTTTACTCACCTTGAAATAGTTATGCATACTAATTACTGCCTTACCCATTACTGCTCCTGTCAATTCAGACATCTGATTTACACCAGGTGAGTTTGTTCCATATATTTAGAAGTTTCTGCACATTCCTTCAAGAATCTGTAGTGTCAAATAAACTTTCCAAATAAGCCAGGCACATGCTTTCCATAATCTATCAAATCAGTGCTCAGTGAAGTGACACTGTTGCACATAAATCATGACTGCAATTATTAAATCAAGCTGAGTTTGTATTGTGTTTCTTCCACTGTTGGGTAGAATTAACCACGGGAGAACAGAAGAACAGGCACATCAGGATTGCTGGGATGGAAGAAGGAGTTAAAAGCCCCACCCAAGCTCTCACAACCTAACCTTTGGAGCATGCAGCTGATAATGTGAAACAGAACATAATGCCCCGGAGGAGATACATCTGGAGGTCAGCTCAGTCAGCTACTGTGGAACTGTTCCAACAAAGCAATCAAATATCTAGCAAAACCTATAAAAAAAATCACATCTCTAGTATATAGACATCCAACCTGAGCTGGACGAGGGTAGAGAAGCCTGATTTCACTTTCATACCCCTGTCAGGCAACCTAAGAGCTGCACAAACACAAAGTGAGGTTTTTAACTGCAGCTTCTTAAGGCTCAGTTTGTCTAACCCAAGCATAATAAATTCATGTGTCAAGATTGAAGTTGATTGTTCATCAGAGAAAAATGAGACAAGATAATCCACTTTGCTGAAAACGTAATGCTTTAGGAATGTTACAAACTACTGCAAATGTTTAACTCCCTGTGCCTCATGGGTGGTTATATAACAAAACACCCATTCAGGGGCTGATTCTTATCTATCCCTTGCATAAGGCCATGTCTAGACAAGGATTTGAAGGTGTGTTGTTTGAAAGTGTTCACAGAGTGGTCTAGTTGGCAGATGAGGAAGCCTCCCCCTTTCCCCCCACCTCCCCCTCTTCCCAAACGTTCATGCCTGTGGAATGGGTGAAGTATGGGTTCCTCTCCCTAAACTTTTGATTCAATTAATTTAGCAGCTGACAGTGGCAATTTGTCCACCCTGGAGTCAGAATGTGACTTCAGAGGGCTGAGGGAGTAAAGGTTCATCTCCCTGCCCACGTCTAAACTAGAGCTTTCAAAAGGTCTAAGGATTTTCAGCACTATTTCCATATATCCACCTGCATGCTGCACAGATGACATACATAGGTATCCCATAACTTTGGATGGTACTTTGCCTTTGTAAACCAGTACTAGAGATAAAGGGTGACTTTCCAGCAATGGTTAACCCTTTGACAGCATCCCCTTTACAGGAAAATCCTTCCAGTGCTGACTTCCTCTTCCATTGTACCTACCCTGGTATAATATTTTTGTTTCTTTATTACCCCATTTCCAATGAACTTGACTCAGCCATCCACTCCTACTCCACACACACCTCATGTTGTTGGGAGAAGTATTCCGTGGAAAAATTACACAAAGGTCTCTATAACATGTGAACTATTTGGCTAAGAATCCATCCCACTCAAAAAATTCTTTTAAAGCATTGAATTAAATTCACAGTCTGTGGTTCCTCCATCTCTGATTTCCCCTTTTATATCATCAGCAGCAGTATATGGAAATGGTGAGGATCCTTACAGGGACATGCCCACCATATGCCTGTCTGTGGCTTGCTTCATGCAATGTTATTGCTCTCACAAACAAGTTCTAAGAACAGCAACATTTTTAACACCCACTTTTTGCATATTTTCTCTTCTCTTTTTTTTTTCTTCTTAAGCACATCTAAGTATTTAGAATTTACTTTTGTAGATTATTATATCATTACCTTAAGTTTCAGGCGTACCTCTGAGGATTCATGAAAAATAAGTATTTTATTTATACCTCATACTCTACTATAGTTCTAAAACTTATAAAGACACATTTCCAGTCAATGAAGGTAAAAAAATGCCTGTGTAAATGTAAAGTTTTTCTTTTTATAATCACAGTAACTTAATTATGTTTTCACATTTATAAAACAAGAAGTAGGGAGAAAAAAAAAAAGAACTGGATAAAGTTTAAACCACATTCAGAGGGAAATCAGGTAAGAGATCAAACTGGTGATGAGAAATATGAGAAATCCTGCCCTGCTGAAAAACATGGGAAGGTAATTATTTTCCAAGGGCCAGGAATTTGCCCTTTGTTTTTTTAAGAATGAAATGCATACAGCTATGTAGATACACATGCATATGTATTTGGTTTTCTTCTGGCCAATTATGATAATTTTCTTTGCAATGGAGTTTTCTATATGCACACACTTTATATCTGGTTTGATAACCAATGGTTTACAGTGTCATTAGGAAGGCCGAGACCATGAGGTAACTTCTAAGAAATGTGATCTGCTGCCATATCTGGAACATATCAGCTCTCAGTAGAAATATATTTTTAATAAAGAGGAATGCTTTAGAGGTTTCTCTCTTGATATAGGCCTAAGTTCAGCGAGCTAAGTTCAATCACAGAGCTGACTTCTAGCCTTCCAGTACACAATAGGGTTTTAATGTTTAAAGTTAAGTGCAATGTTTAAAGTTAGGTTAAAGTTTGAGTATGGTACTGAATAGGAGCCAGAGAGAAAACATCTTTCATTTAAGATGAAAATTCCTGCTTTAAAATGTCTTCCTTGAACTTTGGCTCCAATTTGTGCATGCAGTGGTGATGTTCAGGTTTCTGTGTGGAGCCCAGCAGGAACGTCAGCAGTTCTGCTTCAGTGCCGAGTATCAATAGTGTTCAGAGATCAGAGCTCAGAGCCAGCACTTAGGAGGGGCAACCTTGTCAGTCAGCACTTGACTGCTTTGCTCTGTTCTTGACCAGCCCATGCAATTCACATAGCCCTCAAGGTAAGATGAGTGGGTGGATCGTGGAAGTGTACAAACAGCCTTCAGGATAATAATTCAACTCCTCTCCTTTTACCTTGAAGCAGTATATTTCCACACACAATCAAAGTGCATAAGACAATATTCAATTTAAAGAGGTGTTCAGACTAGCATGGATTGTATTTAAGAAGCAAAGAGCAGTCTGCATTTTATAAATAATGCAACAGCTTGTGGTTGCAAGACAAGCCCTGGATTTGCAGACAAATGATGCAGAATTCCTGGCCTGTCCTCAGGCTACTGTAAGTGAAAGCTCATGGAGTGACTGAACAGATGAAGAGGTAGGTACCACTGCTGAGCCTGTACTCTCCCAGAGTAAAAGGGCTGCTCCTGGCCTTGCCAAACTGGTGTTAGATTGGGAATGGGCTGCAGCAGAGTCTCTTCTGCCCTTGCATTAATAGATGGAGAGAGTTGGGCTCTTGTGTGCCAGAAATGGGGCCTAACCAGTGAGGAATCTGTCTGCAAGGCACGATAGAGCCCTTCCTCTGAACTGGAATTTCAAACTTTCTGACCTTCAGCACAAGGAAAGTCAGAAGATAACCAATATATACTAGAAGACCTCTACATTAAAGATTTCTCAACTCTGTCTCTCTAACTTATGGAAATACTTAAAGAAAAATATCACCACTTCTCACAACTTTTGTGTTCCCCTTTCAATTGCAGCAGCTGACAGACACTTAAAAGTTGCTTGCTAAAAGTGAGTGACTGCTTCAGTGTAGTGTAACACGCTACAAAAAGATGCCCTCAAATCTGATTCTGCCTGTGACAGCTACCAGTGATGGTGGTCGTCTCATACTGGCCGCGTGTCTTCAGTGTCCGTGTCCCTGAGCTGTCTAGTGACATGTCAGCAGATAGGACAGAAGGGAAACATGAAGAAAAAAAATCCTACAGCAAATAACTACTGCTAAAATATTTATAAGAGATGTTTAATGTGCTTTTTAAAAGAAATAATAATATTAAAGAGCTCGTGTGTAATTAAATGTGATATGGAAACCATGCTGTTTGCTAGAGCTATTGACTCCACTGTTCTCATTCTCCTAAACTTAATATAAAATGAATCATTAATCTTCAAGCCAGTAACTTTTTCACCAATGCAAACACTGGTTGTTTAGGTCTGAGTCAGTGAGATATTAACACCACAACAACATAGATTTATATTGTCATAAAGTCATTCCACCCAAAATGTGACTCCTTTTTAATAAAATTGCCTGTATTTTTGAGCTACATCACAGCCAAAGCTGAATGCTCAAAATGTTTTTACCAGTCTCACAGTCGATATAAATTGTCTGTTCTCATTACACTTACTTGTCTTAGAAAATTGTGGGCCCCAATCCTCAGCAGGCACAACCAGAGCCCACAGAGCTGCACAGCTTGGATCTGTGGTGGATGTAGCCCCTTCCTATAGATTTCCTGCTTGAATAAACTGTTGTGTATTGAGAATAGTCGGCAAAATCCAAGTTACTCTGGGGACTAGAGCTCACACGAGGTTTATCTAGTATTAACAGTTATTTGACCTTTCATTGGCACAGCAAGAAGAAAATGCTCTTTTACATACTCTTATGCAAACCTCTTAAATATTAAATGAGCTGTGCACAGAACTTTTCTTGTGTGAAGGACCAATAATACTTTGGACCTCATTCGAAATCTGGGTCACTTTGACCTTGTGTAAATGAAATCTTGCATTTCACCAATTTTTCACATGCTTGTTCCGTCTTGAGCAAAAGCTCAGAATCAAATAAGCACCAGCTTCAATGTAGAGGATGATTAACTTAAGGAGTTCTTGGCTTCTTCTTCAAGAAGGTTAACATGACCTTGAATGGCAGGAGAATGTTACGGACTTGTATTGTTGAATCTTACGCGGATTGTTGTAAGAAGTTCACATACAAACCGTATTTTTAAGCCCTAACAAAGAGATATTTCTCTCCCATTGCTTTTTTGAGATTATTAGTAGATTTCATCTACAAACTGAAAAGAATCAGTCAGTTGGCTCTTTTCTACCTTACTGATACTCAGCCAAATTCATGCACGTATTTCCCATTTGCTTCAGCAAGAGTTGTGTCGATGGCAGTGTCGTAAATTCTACCTCCACCTTCTCTCTAATTGGCACCAACATCAAATGCTGAAGGATGTCCTTGGAAAATCAAGAAACCAGGAATTGAAAGTGCACAGCTAAATCCAGTTCTCCTCTGTACATATAGCTGTCTATTAATTTATTTTAGCCTATTCCACAATAGGGGTCTCTTCTTTCCCTTTTAAAGTCATCAGTAAAAATCATGTTAACATGAATGAGGCAAAATTAGGCATATAAGTGAAAGTGAAGTCAAAGCTTATCTGAAGAATTCCCACTTAGGACTTACAGCTTGACACAGTGGTCACTGAAGCATTTCTAAAGGTCTTTGTCTGATATGATCTTTTCATAATTGTTAGCAAAATGAAGGCATCTTTATTCTGCTCTGCTTACTAGCAATGCTTATATAAAACATGGATTATTCACAGCTCCTTTCCTTCTGAAAATGAGCATTTTTAATTTTTTTAAGGGAGAAATAAGGCACACACAGTATGAATCAAACTGAAAACAATTGGTTGAGGTTTATGTGCCAGCCAAAGAGTGCCACTTGTAGTTTCCAGTTGTAATTTGTATAGGTCTATTTTGAACAGCAGTGCCATCAGTTTAAGAGAAAAAGAATCCCAGAAGATAAATCCTATTGATAATGCAATGATTCCAAATCATGGTAATGCCCTTAATTCTGTGTCAGTAGCCATTCTAGTCATAGGTGCATACTTGTAGCTCTTCCTTGAGGAAAGACATTCTGTTATGGCACTGGGAAAAAGATGCTTGTTGATAAAGCTGCATGTAAGTGCAATGTCCTTTCAGCTGAAAAGTGGAAAAGCAGATTCTTTCAATCCACACCTATTGAACTTCTGATAAGCACCTTCTTAATATTTTTTTCTAACCTCATTTGTATACTGCTGAATTTCTCATTAGAGTGAAAATGAAAATACACTTTCTTCAAGCTGACTTTAAGAAAAGCACCTTCTTGACCTGGATATATCAGAATGCTTAACACAGTTGATAGTCTGTCTAAATTGTTATGGATGCTGTTGTTGAACATATTTATGTAAAAATAGTATTGATGAGCACTGGCTATAGCTGAGATCCCCACTGTGCACTAAAAATTTATCTAAGATGGTCAAAGTTCTCTGTTAAAAATTTGTTACAGAGTGTAAAAACTTCTCCTAAGAAGGGAAATACTTATAGTATGGAGAAAAATCAAGCGGTAGAAAAGAAAAAAAATAAATAAAGTATTCGAAAGAAAAGAACACAATGAATCCATCTGGTCTATGGGAAAGATAGGAAGAGAAATGGAACCTCTGCAGTTTGTTTATTCAGACTGACTAAGTTTCAAGCCAGTGAGTAGATTCAGTGAATTCAACAACACAACTCACATCCTCACAGTAAAGCATTTACATAAGTCCATTGCAGGATTGATTAATCTTGCATGTTTCAGGAGGTGTTCTAGTGCTCTCAAGCCGAATTATCTGAAACTATAACAGATGGCTAGACAAATCAGAGGTAGAGATCTAGGTGCAATTTTCTGTGTCTCGTGATAATTTACATGTAATCAAGCTGACTTTTCAAGTTAAAGTTATTCAAATGTTCATACAAATATTCTGTGTAAAAAGTGCATTTACAGTTTCTCTGTGGGGGTTACCTGATAAGAGGGTGCATGATTAAAATGGGTCTGTTGGCAGGGAGGATTCTACCAGAGTCACTGTCTGAAAGGTGGTTATCTATTTCTACTTGCAGATGTGATTTTTCAGACCAATTAACAGGAGAAAACTAACAGTTTTCAGAAGCAGATTCATTGTTTTCAACAAATTCTTTTTAATTCTTAAGAGAATAAACATTTTGGATCTGGATGCATGATAGCATGACTGCAAGTTTGAACAACTTTAGGAAATTTTACCCTTGTTGCCATTCTCATTTCACTACTGCAAGCCTCGTTTCTTCTTGGCCAAAAATGAAAGGAGTTTGGACACTTTGATTTGAAACCTGCAATAGGATGTGTTGGAATAAACAGGTCATGATTTCTACATGCAGTTCGAAGGGCTAATTTTTCTGTAACCAGTATTAATTTCATTTTACTGGAAACAGTAGAAAGATGAAACATTTACAAATATTCCTTCATTGAAAGAATTGCTAGCAGCTTTCACTTTGAAAACAAGAGACTTGTTGTTGGTTTTTTCAAGAAACTGTGTGTTCTGATAGGATTCTGCATCAATAAAGACCATCTGGATCTTTTAGGATAGTAATTCACATAGTTAAGCCAGTTAGCAGGTTTTGGATTTTATGATTTTTTTTTCACAGACAGTAGCTGAGGCAGCAAAACTGTGGGGTTTTTGTTGTTATTTGTTTGTTTTTTGTTTGTTTGTTTGATTTTGTTGGTGTGTGTGTGTGTTTTGGTTGGGTTGGGGTTTTTTTTGTTTGGTGGGGTTTTTTTGGGGTTTTTTTTTGGTTTTTTTGTGTGTGTGTGGGGGTGGTTTTTTGTGGGGTTTTTTTGTCGTTGTTTGTTTGTTTTTGGGGGGTTTTTTTGTTTGTTTTTTTTGTTGTTGTTGTTTTGTTTGTTTGTTTGCTTGTTTTTTTGTTTGTTTGTGGGGTTTTTGGGGGTTTTTTTGGTTTGTTTTTTGGTTTTTTGTTTTGTTTTGTTTTGTTTTTTTTGTTTTGTTTTGGTTTTTTTGTCTTCTACCAGATTGATGGAATAAGGCTCTGTACATGCACATGCTCACAGGTGACTGCCTGGGGATTCTTCTGTTGGCTTTCCTGGAGTGAAATATCAAAGGTATGAGTGTATGTGGGACTGGGGCCTAAAGAATTCTGGGAGCTCTCATTTGAATGGAAAATAATATATCCTATACAGCTCTTTTCTCAGAAGTACCTCATCTTTTCCAACTCTTACATGTCACCTGCACCTGCTCTAACACCCTCACTTTTGGTTATTAGGAAGGCTGTAATCTAGAATTAAACAGCTGAGCACAGAAATTTTTTTTCCCAAAGTAGGCAGGGGTTTGTTTAAAAGAAACAGAAGAAGAAGCAAAGAGATGGGGCATTAATGAATGGCACAATGGGCCACTGATACCGCCCTGCAGAAACAAAGGGCTCTGTGCAAGAATTCCCTCCTTTAGCATGTGATAGACCTTCTGACCTGGGATCACAATGGCTTACAGACAGAAACAAGAGAGGAAGCAAGAAAGCTCGTCATTTCTTTTCCCCGCGGGATAAACAACATTTTATTCTACCTTTAACCCTGGCGGGAGACACCACCACTTAGCAAACAAATCTATATTAAGTGCACTTGCTGGAATTATTTACAGCATCAGTTGTTCCAGAAAATGACACTAATAATAATTGCTGAATTCAGAAAATGGAATTTGACATGAATATAGCCTTCTAAGTAGCAAAATCATCTTTCCTTAATCAGCATCCCTTATTGAGGAATTCCCTGTTTTCCTGTCCCCAAAGAGAAGGAAAATACCATTGTTTTCCTACAGTATTCTTTTTTTTTGACTCACAGACAAGCTACTTTTGGCACTGGTTTTAACCATACATGACTCTACAGAAAGCAAGAACAATTCTCCTGCACCTCCACAATATTTTTTTTAGAAAAGCAAAAGCTCCACTCCACTGTTCAGAGATCACTTTGTCTGCAGAAAGAAGGATTCATATGCACAGCTTTCACCAATGGAGAACACACTGCAGGTGTTTACTTCTCATATCAAATAATGTTACTTGTTAACCAATGAAAATGGAAATTGTAACATGAAAAATGTGTGGGTCTTTTTCAGATTATTCTCATAATTAACATATTCTGGTTGCTTCTTCCTCCATTTTCCAGATACGCCTGTATAACTTAACTTTCATGTAATCTGTCAGGAGTTTATTCAGGAAATAGAGATGTCCTGCTGGCCAAATCTGTTTTTGTAATGGTAACCCTGCAGGCTGTATGCTACTAGCACAGTTTTTATGCCAAGAAGTTCCTGCATTAAATGGGGGAGGTTAAAAGTCAGTCCTGCCTTGCAGCTGCTTTTAGTGAGCTTTGGCAAAGGTTCACCAGTCTGTCCATAAATGCACGGTGTCATTGCTATATAGGAACATTAATCAATGTTATCTGCAGCAGAACTGTCTTGCACTGTGATTTTGACAGGAACTGCAGACAGGATCACATGTTCCCACAATTTCTCATTTTTTAGTGAAGCAGCTGTAAACATTACTTTATTTTAAGAGTTAATTTCAACAGTGAGCATTCTTTCAGCAGTGGGTGAGAAAATGACCCGGATTATACTTCCTCTCCACAAACTCCTTTTATGAATAGTATAAGGTGAGACCAATTATCTCTCTCTGTTTTGGAAGGTTTAGATTTTTTGTTATTTAAATAATGTCCAGCTGCGGTAACAGTTCTTAAGATGTACAGTTACAAGGAGATAAAATATACAACAGTGTATGCTTTTTTGTGTATGGTAGTTTTACAGAAGACTCTGTGTTCTCCCACTGCAAAATAGAGAAAACATAAGATAAACATGAGATTTTTTTTACAAGGAAAGACAGTCACCGCTGATTTTCAGGTCTACAGTTTTAACACACGACAAATATTCTTCCTATCTACTGTCTCAAATGCTTGGATTTACCTCAGGAAAACTCCAGTTATCCTCATGGATATAGGAACCCTGGGGTCTTGATATAGATAGCTTGAGCAGCACCTCTCTGATACCTAAAGCAGCCAAATGAAGTCAGCCACCCAGCTGTCACTTTTTTGAGAGCAAGAGGAAGAGGGAAGGTTTCCTGAGGAGCTATATTCACCTCACGTTTCTAAGAAAGCTATAGTAGAATGTCATGTTCAGCAGGTGGCAGTGATATAGTGTGAGTATAAATGGACACAGTTTTCAGAATATGGGGAGCTGAAGTCCTGTGTCCATTGGAGGACATGTGGTTGCTGAGATACAGAAATTATCAAGGACATAGTAATATGTAGATGGAGAAATTAGACAATCTGCTTATGTCTTTAAAGCAGAGATAAATTCTGTGTCATCATCTGAACACCTAGCTTCCAAAAAAGCCCTTTTTCTCCTTTAGTTATCTAAGGTGATCAAATATAATATTGTTTTGAAGCTTAGTGTGTATCATAGCATTTACGTACTTGATGTATATATGTAGAATTTACGTATTTTTTCCAACTATTAAAAAAACCCAACACTTTCAATACCTCCTCTATTCTTATTCTTATTGTTATTATTATTGATTTAATCTTGTCCTCTTATAAACCAGTTATTCAGTAATGTTGGTTGTGTACAAATTGATAGTCCCTGACAAGAGTGACTTATATTTTAATTGGATGGTCCCTGTCTTGTGAAAAAAAAATATATTTATGCATTAACATCACCATCCTTCTTTTAGCTCATTAGTAACATCCTACTAAGACATGCCAAAATGATTTTCAAATGGTGCTGAATCAGCCATTCCTCTTCAATAGCCATTCTTGCAGCAGAACCAACCTCCACAATGCCAGCAGCCTGCCTTACTTTCCTCAGGACTGGAAAGGTCACACAGGTTAGGGCAAATCCTGTTGCCTCTTTACACAAGGTGGAAAAAACCAGAACCACATTCAGCAGCCAGGTAAGAGCAGAGAAATCTAATCAAGGAGGAGTTAAGAGATGGGAGACCTGACTGCAGCGGGTGTTCACTGAAACTTCTGCTTGAAGAGGGGAAAATTATGTGTTAGGTTCAGCTTGCACCTTAATCCAGTGAAAACTGTATTTAGCCTGTATGGATGCAGAAAGCAGAGGTTCTTGTGTTTTGGAAGCCTTTCATAAAGAAAACTTATGCCCTTGAAAATAAAAGGGAACTCGAGTCTGTGTCCTTCAACATCGACCTCTTTCCATTGCAGATGACAGTGAGCCCTCCTTGTTTTGTGTTCTGTAACAGAACTCAATTACATGTAAGGAAAATAGATCTGTTTTCAAAATTAAATGTATTACCTGTAATAAGAAGCTTTCTGTTCTTTGAGTAGAGAAAGTTAATAGATTCTTCTAATGTCCTGGCCCTTGTTGAGGCCACAGTCTAGTAGTGCTGTCTGGTTGGGGCAGAACAAAAGGTTAAGCTTCCTCAGTGTCTCTCTGTTCTTGTGTAGAGACCTAAAATTGGTGCTGCTTTTGGATGAAAATGGTGCAAATGAGGTTTAGCCAGAAAAGAGATCCTAACTTAATCTCTAGAATGGAGGATCTGATGCCCTGTTTTGCATTCTCATAACCTGTTTTACAATCTTCTTACAACAGAAATTTAATTTTGAAAGGTTTTTCTGGCCACATTGTCATATTCTTTGTTCCTAATTCATTGTACTATTTGTTCTTATTTTGCTTCATAAGTCTTGCCATGAATCAGGAATTACCATTGCATCAATCTGTGTGGTCCTAATGATAAAGACAGGACTGTGATTAGGCATTGGTCCCTGTGATATGTATAATGCTGTATTAAGCATCTCAGAGAAATATATTAATCTTAACTTGTTCAAACAATGGTTCCACTGCCTTGTGTATCAATGCAACTTTGCTACATTTTAAAATAAAAAACAAAGATAGCTGGTCTTAGCGGTGCTTTTGTTAGCTATACAATCATGATGTTAATTTGAAGCTGAATATAAACTTTTATTGACTGAACAAAAGCTGAAATTTGCTGACCAAAAAAAAAAGTGTGTTTTTACCTGTAGGGCAGACCCGATCAAAAAAAGAAATAAATGGAAAGATGGACCTAGTGCAAATATTTATCATGTCCTCAGATGATGCCTCAACTTTTCCTATACCAAAAGTTTCCTAACCTTCATATATACCAGCATTTGGCAAATTAAATATTTAATCTTTCAATTGTGGAAGAACATGGGGTACAGCAAGCACTCATTCCACTCATACTTGCTTAAAATTATCTGCTGCAAAGGATTAGCTGCCATATTCAACAATAACGAAGCTCTTGTTTTCAAATAAAGAGGTTAATTGGCTTTGTACAAAATATGCTTATATAGCACATATTACTAATATTGCTTTTGTGAAGGCTCATTGCAAAGGAATCTAAAATTGCCTTTTATTACCATTTTTACAATAATCTGTCCTTGACCAAAAACTATACTTAGAGAGCCCATGCTAGCATGTCATTTCAACTGCTTAACTAGACATTGACAACCTCAGTTCTGTTGTTATATTCCAATTGTGTTTTGAGTTGCTTCTTCCTTCCCTTTTTTTTTTTTTTTTTTTTTTTTTTTTTTTTTTTTTTTTTTGTCATTAGGGTCATGGCAGCACTGATGACCTTCCTTGCTTAGACTGTGAGCACAATAGATTATGAACAGGGTTCTAATTTTAACTGATATAAAAAGGTTTTGCATTGGTTTAAGAAAGATGTGTGTATCTCATTATGTACTCATGTAAAATCTAAATAAAGACACACATGTATCTGCTTGCCAACTGAGAAACATGCACTTGCAACTTCTATTTAATATTTCATGGGTACACATACATGATATGGTCCTTTTGGGAAAGATTTTAACAGTTTTGACACTGAGATGGTGGTCTCTGCCTATATCTGTTGTCTTTCTACCATAGCTCTCTGCAGGCACATAAAAGCTTGGCTTCACAGAGAGTTGGCTGGAACTATTCGATACTTGTCTGAAAAATCATCCTAGAATTTGTTCATGGCAATAAAATTAACTATGTTTACAAAAATACATCTCTCATGCAAATTTTATCAGTGGTCATGGATCTTTCTGATTCTAGGTACTCTGATCCCACTGTTGGTAACTCAAGAGTTTTGAGAAATTCTAGTCTGCAGAAATTTTTCATGACTCTTTAATTCCTCTGGTTTTGTTCCTAATTTTCATCTTAATTGTGATGGGTTTTAGGTTTCTCTAATTAATGTACTATTATGTCTCATCCAACTACTTTGCTAGATTATGTCTTGGATGAATTCTTAGTAAGTAGCTCAGTGATACTTTTTAATTTTATTGGTTTTAATTCATTGCAAAGAATGTTAGGTTGCTGATGTTAAATAACGTGTGCTTTCTCAAATTTTTCTCTAGTGCCATATGATGAATAGTAATGAAGTGTTAATTTTATTTTCTCTATACATAACCATATTACTGGAAAAAACAAAACAAAAAACAAACAAACAAACAAAAAAAAAAAAACCAAAAAACAACCCCAAACCAAACCAAACCAAACCAACAACAAAACCTAAAAAAAAAAACAAACCTAAAAAAACCAAAGTTAAACCTCATTTAGACAGCTGAAGAATGAGCAACATCAGAGTTCTCCAAGCATTAGATCTGTCATTGGTGGTAACTATCCCTTCCTTTCATAGTCTATGGAACCTTCAGGGCAACCTCCACACATGTCACATAAAAGCCACAGGCATTGTGAAATTTTGTCATCAGCAAACAATGGGGCAGATCCTCAGTATATCAAGATTTCTCACAGCTCCATCTATGCTACACCATCAGCTCACACCAGCCACAGCCCATTGCTTCCAGCATGGTGATATTTCACAGTTATTAAATTTTATAGAATTAGCTAGTCTAATTTTAGCTTCTTGTGTATCTAGATCCATCCCTCCAACAAATAAAAGAGAAAGGAAAGAAGAGATTAGAAATATTTAAGTAGTGAGTGCTGCAGAGTAGGCAATAATCATTATTCCTGCTGCTTCCATCCCAGGTTAGTGAGGAAGTGTGGATATACAGGTTGTTGGAAACATCTGTATGACCAGCTTGCTGTCTGACTTCCTGCGTGGTTGTGTTTAAAGGGCAACTCAGACTGTATCAACTGAGAGGGCAGCCAAAACCATTTTCTTGGACACAGAAAGAAAGTGTGGACGTTGTTTGAGGATGTGTGTGTGGACATGGCTTAAGCACCCTAGTTTTTCCTCCTGGCAAAACTCTTGTGATGTCTGTCCTCTGTTTACCTACAGTCAGGGCCTCTGTTGGCTGGTTAAAGTCCAAGATTTCTCTCTCATGTAAGGCCAGAATTATTTTTATAGTATTAATTTCCTTTTAAAACCATGTTGGAAAAAAGTGAGAACTAGATCCAAGTTTTTCCTGTAAGTGTATCCTGTCAACAAAGACCATGGAGTTCAATGGTATAAGGACTGAGAGACAAGAGGTCAATAAAAAGTATATTAGCAAGCAACTTAACCAGCTTAGCTGATCCTTTAAAAAATTCTTTGCACTTAGTAAGAAGCACATTATTTCTAAATAAATTAGAACCAGAACACAAAGGGATATTTACTGCTACATAAAAGGAGAAAATGAACTGAAAGGGCAGTATGCTGTACTAACACTATTTGAATATATGCATTTTTAATGACAGTTCTAAACCAGCAACTGTTCAATTAAATACAATCTGTCATGGTGGGGAGAGAAGGACGCAATCATGCTAAAGAAAGACATTTCATGACAAATAGTAACTTATCTCTGACTTAAAACGTGTGTGTGTGGTGTTTAAATAACATTAGACAATTACAGAAATTTAAAAATTATGAGCTTGTAAGTGGATTTTCTTTCTATTATTCATTCCTTTTTAGGCTGTTTCTGCAGTGCAGAACACACATTTTCCTTTATTTGCCCTTTCAGTTCTTGGGGAATATTTGTCTTTGTGGAAGTTAAGCAATAAAGTTATATTTGCTTACAGTTCACCAATAATTCCAGCTGAGAGCAACTCCTATGCCATTCAGATATTTAGGGCTTAAGAGTTTTTTACCTGTTCAAAACTCCATCTTCACGTTTGTGCAGCACTACACTGCAGAGTGCAGCACATTTCCTCCACCCCTTGTGGTCAGTTAGTGCTCACTGCATAAACAGTGCTGTTCACATGAAGAAGTCACAGGAGTTTCACAAAGGCATTGCAATCTAAAAATCACCTATTAAAGTTCAAAGAAGAAAAGATAGCAAGGAGTGTAGGGGTAAAAATAAAAGACCATGATGTTCCTAAGAGCTAAGGGCATCACGTGTCTCAAGGAGGATTATATTATGCATTCCAGAAGTTAAAAATAATTGGCATTCAATAGAAAATGGAAGCAGGGAAGAGAAACCTTTTTTGGGGCATATTCTTATAAGTACACAACAGTAAAGCCCCATTATGCCTACTTACCATTTCTCAGCAATTTGGAATATGTCTGTCATTAGCAAAACCAGCCAGCTTAATCACATTAGACTAAAGCTTTTGGGGGACATTTAAGTCTTCATATCTCTCAAGTGTCCTGATTTAATTGGGACATCCTGAACTTTCACAGTAAATCAGAATTCCAGCTGTACTTGCACCAGCAGGTAAATTCTCACTTTACCTTATTCTCCCCGGTGTTGGCACTTTCCAGAGGGTAAACAGAGGTCTGATAAGACATGGACACAGAAATGTCAGATGTCACTCTATTTAAATACAAAGGCATTTTAAGGTTGGCTACTTGGGCAGAGCTGCTTGTGCATATAAATTGCCAGTTCCAGTGGATTAAAAGCAAGAAAAATACTGTTTGGATTTATATATATGCAATTCAATTACACTTTCACTTTAAAACCACTCAAGGATCTTCTGTTTTCTATGCTTTATGCTTGGAAACAATGCTGATTTAACATGCCAAGTCCATTTACTTCTTGTTTAATTTCAATGATTATTTGTATGAAACTTACTGAGAATTTTTGATTAACTTTTTTTTTCATTAGGAAGTGCCTTGTCACAGAAATTTGTGCCAAGAAGTATCTGTTTCAATGACAGCTTATTCAGGAAACATTTCTCAGCTTATGGTGGGTAAGAACATTTGGTCAGGAGTAGAAATAGAGCTTAGAGTAACCAAAAGCACACCAGAATGTGAAACCTTACCAGTCCAAGCATTCCATTCTAAGGTTTCTTATATTTTAAAAGAGGACTTTCACAGCACTGGCAGTTATGGGACATTCCTGTAATTTTTCTACGGGCTAACACTGGAATACAGCCTTAAATTACACACACAAATAAAAAAAATTATTTTTAGGAAGAGAAATCCATTTTACATGCATGCAGCTTCTGAAGAATTTTAGCTGTGAGATTGATTGGTGTGTTCATTGGAAGCCCCTGTGGTTGAGTGCTGTCACCTTTTACCCATGTGCCTCTTGGCAAAAAGCACTTAGAAGCCTGGAGCATGGAAATTCAACTTCAGTACCACACAAGCAGTAGAAGATGTGAAATACAAAGTGGAGTAGCAAAAAATAGTAATAGATAAATATAGATATTTATTGTGGAGACCTAGCCAAGGGAGTTCATCCACTCTTAATACAACGAAGATTCTTCCTCCGCGGATGTTTCTTGTGACCGATCATGTTTCTCTGAAGTTACACCCCACATGGTTTTTTAGCAGCCCCAAGGATCACAGCAGCTTTACTTGTTGCTCTAAGCAGGAAGAGCTAGAGAAGCTCTGAGAGACATAAATTGTGTTCCAGACTTTTGGGAAGTGCCCACCCAGCTCTGTTTCACTGCAGTACTCGTGCGGCCGCTCAGAGCCTGGCGTGGTTTCCAGGCTGCAGAGCTGTCCCCCAGGAGCAGTTGCTTCTTCCCCTCCAGCTGCAGCACCATAAACATGCACAGGTCCAGGAGAGCTGGAGTTGCTGCCTGCAGGGGGTTGTGTCTCTTTGCAGCCACCTGAAGAACGAGATGAGGTGCCAGCATGGTCACTAACCCTGGAGGAGGGAGCATGCCCTGACCTCTCACAACTTCCAGCTAAGAGATGCAGTCCACTCCAAGGATGGGACAGGAAAAACAGGGCAGAGAGGAAAGGGGACACATTTTTGTAGTCAAACCCATTAGTGCAGTATTTTTAATTGTACTGTAGAATCCTTGAAAGCAGCTTTTTTGAAAACCTCAACTGAGAATTTACTGCTTATCTAGGGGTGATTCTGCTGCTGAGAATGCTGATCCCCTAATGAAAGCGATGGTCACAACTCCAAATTCCCACCCTGTGCATGTGGGTCTTGTTTGTAAGGTGCTAGAACTCAGTTTAAAATATGTAGTTTCTGCCTCTCAGGAAATAATTCTTCAGTGGATAAATTATTAAAGTAGCTCAGTTTAGGTGGATATTTAGGAGACCTTCTCTAGGCAATGAAGATTCTCCTCTTGATCTGTCTGTGTTCCATCTGTGGAATTGCATTCTCCTGTTTTCTTAAGTCTACTCTTCTTCTCCCACTTTTATGCTATGATTAAAGGCTTGTACTTGGCTGTTTAACTTTCCTCATAAAATACTTAAAGTTTTTTAGTTTGAGATGCAAGGTTACATAATTGTGATTTTTTTATCTTCAGTGATCAACCAAGCAAATGTAATATTTGTTGTAGATTATATTGCATTTTCTTTGCTTATCATTCTTTTTGTATTAAATACTCAATGTAATGATGCATTTTATTAATTAGCTCAAAGATATGACAGGCACTAACTATATTACATCCATTACTGGTGTCTCATTGAATGATCTAAAAGTAGAAATATGTATCTTTCCTGATGTCCTTCAGAGCTTTGTGAATTGCTCTCAAGTTTGAGCCCAAATCAGTCATCCTTTTGTTAACTTAAATAATAGTATTTATTTGTTTTTTCTGTAAGGATCTAGATAACTTGATTCTTTCTGCCTTTTACCTTTTTAGCTTTTCTGACTTTCTTTTTTGGAGTTTTTAAGATAAGTAATTCAAGAAATCCTAGTAGCCTAGGATTCAAGAAAGCCTAGTAGCCTATCAATTACCAATACCTAAAATTAGTAATTGATATATTTGATCATGTTTCCCTGACCTTTAGGAAAGTATTGAATATAAGGTTGTGTTTTCACTGGGAAGTAAAAAAAAAAACAACCAAACAACACCACAGAACCGCCACAATACAAAAAACTTAGTTTTTCATCAAAAATCATGTTTTCTTAGGTTTCAATGGCTGACCATTGAATTTCTGAACTGCTCAAGATAATTTGGTACATCCCTGACCATATAGGTATAGGCTCCACTTGGAGAGATATGACTGTGCCACCTGGCTCTCAGCTGTACAAACTCTGGCCCATATTCACACTGAAAGTCAAGAAAATAGAAGTAAGGATGTCTACTTTATGTATAAACATCGGACTTACTGTTGAATTTAGATTTTTTGATTCAATGTGGATCATTATAGGAAGCAATGTCATCACCCATTACATCTTACCAGGAGAGCAGGACTAGGTCCTGATGATCCCACAGACCAGTGACTCTCCTTTCAGCACAGTGGATGTTATATAAATAGGCATTTGTCTGTCTCTAAAGGATATGCCTTTAGTAAATTTCCTGGTTAAATGTCTGTGCAAGTATTAAAGGAAAAGTGGGTGATTGTGGCAGTTCTTCACTCTCTGAACAAGATGGTACCAGGCTCCATGTGTGCAGTGAATCCTGCCTTTCCTCAGAGAGAGATACTCACTTTCAGCAGCTGAAAAAGCTTCACTTGATCTTAGTGAATGAAATGTCTTGCAGGATAGTGTAGCGTGAGTCCTCTTAAGGGCAGGGCAGGGTAGGGAGTATGGAGGGTTTCAGCAAGAAATCCGTGATGTTGATCGAGGGGTTCTTCCTCTTTGCTGGACTTGAATTGTACCTCCAAACCATAGCTGGAATATGGATTAATCTTGACCTTTCTTAAAAGCTCGATTGATTTTTTTTATATCAGGAATATGTGTATAGCAAGGAATGGTTATTGCCACAATCTAGTTCCAAAATTGTGGTTTGGGATCAATTAGTAGGTCATGAAGAGTTTCTAGAAGGATATGGCTCAGCACAGCTTCCTAGTAAAGCATAATGTCTGTATTCCAAAGGTGTGAGTGCCCTCCTGCTCCCTGGCAATAAAATATCCACTTCACACGGCCTATGTCAAATAGCTGTTTATTACAGTGGCACTTTCCTCTACTAAACCTGAGACAATCAATCTTCTGGGTTTTAAAAGCCTTCATTATTTAATTAACATTTGTGCCAATCTACCTGGAAGAAATGTGGAATTTTCCTTGCCATTTAATCTTATGTGATGTTCACAGTGTAAAAACCAAACAGCAAGTATTCTAAAAGTTCTTAGAACACAGGACTTGTCCCTGACCAATACAGTAAGATCAGGCTTTGAAAATGGATGGGAAGGGATATTACATTCTAAATTTTCTCTTTCCTTTGAAAGGAAAAGAAAAAATAAACCAAGCCCAAAGTGTGTGTGTGGTTGTTTTTTCCCCTCTAAATCAAAATTATTTGCACAACTGTGCTGAAAGATATAATTCAGGCAAGTCACATTATTCACAAGCTAGAAATGACACTTTTCCTAAGCACTGTAGGAAGAGCAGGCTTTCATCTGCACTCATTTCTATAATCCTCACAAGAAACAGCCATCACCCAGCTCTGTGAAAAGTGCTTTAGCGAGGCATACAAGACAGACTAAAAAAGAAGCAATTGCTGCTGCTTTCCCAGGGAATATGCCACCCTTTGCAGGACACAATCATGTGATATGATAATGATGTAGCTTATCTGAGACAGTCAGTTTAATGTATTCTGATCATCTCTTTGAGGTGTCAGTCTTTAAATCTAATGGTGACAGTCAAGTTTAGGCATGTTCTACAGCAAGATTTTATTCAGAGTCGGCCTACCTGAACAATACAAGAGGGAAAGATGCACCATGGACTTGGCACAGCTTCTCAACATCTCTTCCACAGCTTGTTTCCACCCTTCTGCAAAAGCCCTCAGCAAGAAGGAATGCCTTTTGACCACACAGTAATATAGCAATGAGGAAGCACAGTCCTTGCAAAGGGATTTTAAGAACTTGGAATTTGCTGCCAAATCTTGTTTTGAGTCTATCTGCTTTAACAGGCCATGCACTGAGAAGCAGAATGGTGATCCACATGTGACCATGCACGTGGGTGCAGATTGCTGTTAGTGCCACTAGTGCTACTGGTAAGAATACTCTTCTGGTTTGTTTTTCTCTCCTTGATGCTTCAAGCCACACCTGCTGGCACTGTAATTTCATATACCATCATCAATGCCAAATTATCAAAATTGAGCAGCACTGAGAATCATGTTTTAGTTCAGCAGCTTCTAGAGACAAAGAAAGGGATTATCTTGATCTTCTGAGCAAAATTTTGTTAGAAACTTGCAACAGAAAAACCTTTCAGTAAATGTTGTTTGTCTCTAGGATTCAATGATTGCACATCTCACAATGTTTCTTAGTCTCACAATGTTTCTGTGTTAAATTAACCTGGAATAGGTGAAGTTTTAATTGCTTCTGATAAGTTACCATTGCTATCATTCAAGCTTATATGGCCTGCCCTGCTTGTGTAGTTTGTTACTCCAAGATAAAATGCAGTGATTTGAAGAGCATGCTGACCATTCTGGATCACATTTGGAAAGCCATGCTGCTGAACATCCCTGACCTTTAAAAAATATAAAATCAGAAAACAAACCAACAAACCAACAAACCCATGCCATGTATACCAGATTTGGGTCTTGCTTACTTTCTGCATTCTTTAAAGAGAAGTGTAGTGACTGGGTAAACTGGGTGCAGAATGAACAAACCATATTTTTGCTTTGGTCTCACCTTAATTGCCTCTGCCTGTGTGCAACATGACACAGGTTTGAGTCATTCAGAATTGTCACTTCTATAATTAAAAAGAACTGCTACCAAAAGAGTAGATTCACTGCTGGGATTGAATTTCAGAGCGTGTTTAATTATCATCCCTTCTTTCTAGTTATTATAACATATTATTAATTCAGTTTCTCAAAATACCCTTTTCATTTACAGCCATTGATGGAATAAAATGTGACACAATTTGTTTTCTTTTCTGCTAAGTAGATGATGTACTCTAACAAGAGCAGGTCGACATGACCTTAGCTGTAGTTATACCACATGATAACTACAATAGGGCCTTATCAGAATCTCCTACTCTTTTATGTGCCTGAAAATTCCAAAAAAGAATCCAATGTGTTTGAGTAGACCCTCTCCCCTGATAACAAAAGAATACAAATGCAGGTATGAATTGCTAGATAGTATCTGTCTGGGATTCTTCCTAGGTGAAGTTGAAAGAAGAAAAAAAAAACTTAGTTAAAGCAATATGAGAAATAAATAAAGAAGTTGTTTGAGTAATAAATCATATGACTTCCAAACTATGTAGACAATACCATTTGTTTATGGTTTTTCCATTCCACATTTTTAAATTTTTGTGTGTATTTTGTTTGTTTTGTTTTCCTTCTTTCTCTCCCTCTCTCTCTCTCTTTTTTTAATAATAATGTGCTTTGCACAGCCTTTTGAACTATGACCAATTTGCTGGGTTTTTTTAACTTTGCAGTATAGAACAGTCACAGGCTGTCTTAACCTATTACTTAACTAAACTCTCATCTAGTGTAAATTAGTAGGATTTTGTTTCCATGGAACCAAATTGTTTTACCACATAAAGAGTCTGAGAAGAGGGGTGGATAAGACCTAATCTGGCAATGGCTTCCTGGCACCAGGCACACAGATAAAATTTCTATCTTTACATCAAGACTACTTTCTATTCCCTTTGATGCACTGGAAAGCTGCGTCTTATGGAGATGTCAGCTCCCCGGAGTAACACCAGCTCTGAGTGCAGCACTTGAGGGATTAGTCATTGTTAAGCACTGACAATCTTTTCTCTGCCATTGAAAAAAGTAGTAAAATAGTCTGAGTCCAAAAGATTTTGCACTCAGGTGAGTGGATAATTCAAATGTCCTTGAACACCTGGGGTCTGATCTCAGCTAAGGAACTGACTCCTGGTCCCACTCCACTGACTGACATTGATATTAGCCATCCCACTGAAAAAGAGAAATAAACATCTAATGTTCCTTCCTTCCTTCCTTCCTTCCTTCCTTCCTTCCTTCCTTCCTTCCTTCCTTCCTTCCTTCCTTCCTTCCTTCCTTCCTTCCTTCCTTCCTTCCTTCCTTCCTTCCTTCCTTCCTTCCTTCCTTCCTTCCTTCCTTCCTTCCAACACCAGGCAACCATAGGAAATTCTGGAGAATTATGTGGATTCTAATTTTTTTTTGATATCACAATTTGTTATTGATCTTGTCTTTGACTCTACATGTCTTGGAAAGACCAAGGATTTGAGGTGACTGACTTTGCTCTCTTGGCTCTAAAGAAAATACTGCAATAAGTTGTTTTGTAAAGCTGCTACTATTTCCTAATACAGAGGTTAAGAATATTTGTTTTAATATCTCAAGTTTGGTCTTGAAGAACTTGAAGTCTGGCGCTCATGACACAGAAAAGAAGAGGCTAAAAAAATAATGTTATTATGAGAATTATGGAAGATTTCCCTCTTTCTTCTTTTATCTGGAGAATACACTCACAAGAGTGCCTTTTTCTAACTGATTACCTGAAACTTTCAGATCTATAGAGGTAGAACATGGGAAAGAACAAGAGAGAATTTTTTTAATAGAAAGGATCAGTGAAGACCAAAGCCTACAGTGCTTGTCCAGTGAAGCCTCACAGTTCCAGCAGCCCCATGTCCAGAAAGATCAATTGTACCCCATTTTTTTGTCACTTATCACCAACTGGCACAGAATGGGCCTGTCTATACTATAATTCTCTCATGGCCTTCAAAACAGGATGGCTGCATTTTGGTCAGTGAGATACGGCAGTCAGTAATACAAATGGTCCCACATCAACCCTCAGGATCTGCCTGGGAATTCTCTGGGACAGTGCAAGGTGGCCCAGAACAAAATCAAGCCACATACAAACTATTTAACTTTATAAGCAATTGAGATTCAATGTCCAGACACTACTTCAATTACTAATCTAGACACAGTCAAAGAGAATCAGTGAATCAAATTACAACTAGAGAGAGTTTTGCATGTGTTAAAAAAAAAAAGAATCAAACATTTTAAATCCACTACACAGTACTGGTATAACTTCTCAATAGAATAAAAAGCAAACTGGTCATGCTTTGTGATTTGCATGCACAGAATTCCAGTACTTCTTTTCTCACTATAGCAATATAAAAGAAGAAAAGAGAACCCCAGTAACTGGCTGTATTTCAGCAAGTGCATATGCTTTACATACAAACCTATAAAGAAAAACTGTCATTTCCTAATGTAAAATCTCTTTATTTTTTCATTATGCACCACTGAGTCCTCATTCATCGTAGAGCCAGTAAAGACTGCCCTCAAGCCTAGGACAGGAAAGTATTTAAGATCTGAGACATTTTACAGATGGTGTTGAAGACTCAGATGCTTCCTTCATATATATTAGAATTGAGATATGCTGTGGATTGCTAGGTTATTGTTGAGCTGATGTTAGTGATTTACACTGTTCCTGACACCATGCAATTTATTAAACTACTGAAACAACAACAAAAACAAACAAAAAGGATCAATACCCTAATGTTTTAATAAATTTTGGCATTGAATCAACCTTTGAGTTAGGAAGGGCTGAATGAGAATAAGAGGGAAAAATAACTCTTGTAAAGTCCAGGAAATTTTGATTCAGATATTCTCTTTCTGCATAAAGTCTGGTATTTCTATTTAAATGCTAAGAGTTGTGTCCTTTTAAACATGCAGTTTTGCTTCTGGTCTTAATGAACTGATGTAATCAGACATACCACTGTAGCCAGAGTTCATGCAGGAAACAATTCTTGCTTCCTTCCTGTGTGTCTGACTGTGCCTGTTCTTGTGCTGTCATTGGACTATCCTTTCTACCACCCTATTTAATTGAAGATCATTGATTTTTTAAATAAATATTACTTTATATTAAGTTTTATTTAATTGTTTATATAATTTTTATATACTTGTTACTTTAATTATTATTATACATATTAAGTCCAGACAAAGTCCAGAGACAACGCTGCCCACCACACCCCAGGCCATGTACCCACTGCAACGTAAGGCTTGGAGAAAAGTACAGCAGGACGGTTTGGAGATGCTGATGAATGTTATGGAGTGGAAATTCAGTCATAAGAACTAATGACTGTCTCCCTGACAGTAAAATCCTGAAATTTAAGAGCATTATTTCAAGTTTATTACAGAAGATCCAAACAATAAATTATTACCCCCAGTTTTTAGAATAAGCATCTCTCTTCTTGATAAATGAATAGGTCTTTGAGGTTTATGCACCTTTTCATACTCATCATTACAGTAGGGGTCATAAAAAGGGATTGTGGTGGCAGTGTGCTTTAGATGTTAAATATTTATTTAAAAAATGCATTGTATAATTTTGTGTGCACTCACCTTTTAGGGGAAAAGAATGTCATCCTTACATACAGCTTCGCTGCCTGTGTAAACTATGGATCACCCACTCTTCCAGTTCATGTGATCCTAGTTTCCCTGATGTGAAATAAAAAATGCTATCCTACAACTGCTGGGGATCAGGCCTGGTCCATTTGATCCATGAAGTAATGAATTTCTTATTGTTCAGGCTCTGTATTTGTTTCTGGGTTTGCATCACAGTCTTTGGAGCCCTTCATGTTTACCGCTGGCCTCTCTTTTGTCTTCCCTTTAGTCTCAGACCTTTCAATCCTGCTTCCTGTACTAATACAAGTCCTGATGTCATTGAAAATTAACAATACCAAAGCGGTGCCCTGCCAGAGCAGAGCAGATCAATGACCCAGGAGCAGCATGTTCCAGCTCAATGGTGCACAAGTCATTTTGACTTCCACTCTCCGGTTCTCAGCTTCCAAAGGAGCAACCCTTTTGCCCGCTATATTAACTTCTGGAAACTCCTTGTTAATCACTCTATCTGCAGTTCCTGCTCTGAATTTTCTGCTAAGGCCTGAGTGCAGCTTTTCATCAGGCTAGGCCACTTTTCTTCTGCCTTTCTTTCCATCTTGTGAGCTGTCAGTCAGATCAGTGGCACTGCTGGGGTGTTCTGTGGAGCTGTGCTGGGACATAGTGCTGACAGCCATGCTTACCTTATGGAAATCGAGGTAATTCTTGGAAAATAAGAATCTAAGTGTAAAATGACACCCCCTAACTAACAGCACAAATCATACATTTAAAGGGGAAAAAAAAAGAAAAAAGAGAGACATATGTACAATGTTCTCTAAAACATGAAGAAAAGTTGTATCATCAGAGATAACAGTACCATCAAACCCTTTCTTTCTTGGCCTTTTCAGAAAAAATGCATTATTCACACCTCATATTAGAAGGATGGAACATCTAAAGGCAGTAGTCAAAATTTTGCATGTAGCCTTTCACCAAGGTTGATTGATGACTAAAGTCAAAGTGATCCCTAGACTTAAAGGGTGCAACATCTTCCCATGGCTTTGGAATTACCACACAGCAGTCTGGCACATGGGTTCAGGAGACTCTTGCATTTAGAGTTATGTCTTCCTTTGCATTTATTCCTGAAGTCTGCCTCCTTTCATCAGGGAATTCACTGAGATGGAGGGATGGGGTTTGTGTGTGTGAATGCAAAAGCAGTTTAACCACTGAGGCAGGAACTTTTCAGCTCAAATACTTCAAACTATAATTTTTTTCCTACGAAAAAAGGAAGTTATGGATTTAGTCTGGGGAGATGTCTCAACCTTTTTCTCAAGAAAAAAATCTCTTTTTCTGATGCAAGTGGGATTTATCATAACAAGAAGGAACAACTGGGGCTCTAGAGAAAGATGTAATGCTGTTTCATGGAGGATTTGGAAATTTTGAAATTTGATCTTGCTCCAAGTCAGAAGGAAAACAAAAGTGTTTAAGTTTTTATGAAAGAAAAGCAAAACCTGATGCCAGGAAAGTCTGTTAAAGCTCTGACATTCTCCTTCTGAAGCTGATTGACAAGAAATGGGATGGCTTTCCACCACATCTTTGCTAAGCTGGAATATTCGTCTCAAGCATTAACAAAATAACAAGATAGGAGAATTCCAAGGGGGGGAAATTGTCTATAGGAATTTATTGACCACGGTGCAAACACAGCTTTTCACTGAAATCACAAGATACTCTTTTCCTCAAGGGAAATTAGAGCTTTTCACACATTCTTCAGTGGGGTGCTGAAAGAGGCATGAGAAACAGAGGTCTATCACATTTATAAATAGCTGAATTGAAAAAAAACAACAACAAAAAACCCCAACAAACCCATCACACAACAACACATAGTTTAGAGACATGTTATCTTTTTTCCACTGTAATGACCTCATTTCCAGCCAGGCATGCTCAGCTGGAATGTCCAGGCAGCACAGGCGAGTGGGTGGCACCAGGCTGTAGTCATTGTCCCAATCCCTGACAGCCTCCCTGCCCTGGGAAAACCTGGTCATATTTGTTGCCACAGAATAAAGCAGACACATTGTTTTGCTAGGATGTGGATTTTTTCCTATAGATTTCTGTCAGGATTTCTCTCTGCTAAGAGCAAAGGCCCAGAGTGGAGAGGGCTGTGGGTCACAGGCGGTGTGCAGCCCCTTCTCCACTAACAGCCCCATCCCACCTCTCCCAGCTGGGCTGGACCAGATTCCCTGGCCAGGGATGGCAGCAGCCTGGCCATCTCCCTGCCTGAGGGAAGTCTTCCAATGCTCCTGGAAACACCACGGCCTTTGGTGGTTCCTGTGGACAAACCACAAACCCAACCGAGGACAAAGAAATCCATCATTAGCTTTGGATGGAGAATAAATAATACTAGTAATATGTAAAGAGCATCAACTGGATGTGGAGAGGAACTGTCACTTCTCTATGAAGGATGCTCTTGGATATTCAAGAACATAATTCACAGCAATATCCTTAAAAAGATAGAAAGAATTTAAATGCATGTGTATGCTTGGGTATTTAATGCACCATGCAGGCATCATATTTCTTTCATATTTTAAACACAAATCATAGCATCTTCTTTAATGGGCAGAGATGCGTAGCAATGATGGATTTTTATGGCAAATAGCACTACTGTGCCATGCCTCTTCATTAAAGCCCTGATTCAGCAAAGCAATTAAACATATGCTTAAATTTAAATATCCGAGTACTCCCCAAACTTTCTGGTGCCATGCATGTGCTTAATATTCTGTAGATCCATAAGGAATTTGCTTGAAGTGGGTCATTCACACCAAATCTAATAGCTCTGTATATAGAGGATATCTCGCCCAAAAGAATTGGTTAAAACATTAGATGCTTTATTAGCTCTGCATTAGTAATTTTAATTTTCACTGCCTCTTTGATTGTGAAGAATGAATCTGTGCCCACACATGAAGTCAAGACCTGAAAAAATGATGAAGGTAAAAAAAAAAATAAAGGGACATTGTGGGTTCAAGACATCTATAATAAACTCAAGCTTCATCAGCATTTTAAAGTTTTTTAACCAAGAAATATTGATTCATGTTTATTATATTTTATGGCACTTTACAACAATTTATAACACTTACATTAAGGAATAGATGGGCCGGGATAAAAGCCAATGTGAGTATGAAAAAGATGAAGTGCTGTCAGGAATAGCAGCTTTCAAGTATCAGGTACAGCCCTTGTTTTTACTCTTTATCTCACCTATTTAATATGGGATGGAATTAATTCTAAAATACAAATTCTAGAAAAAGGCTTGCTGTAGAATGGCCACCTAATGAACACCCAGCAACAGTACTGCTTCAATAAAAATCTATTTGTAAAACATGCTTAAGGTATCTGTAACTAAAGAATATAGCTGTAGTAAATATTGTGCTGAGCCCAGTTGAAAATGTTCAAGAAACGGTGAGCTTGGATTCCAAAGTCAAACTAACCACTTAATTTTTTTTTTTCCACCAGAGCTGATCATCTTAGAAATCAAGATAAATTAGTTGGAAAACCAGTCTTGTGAACAATTCCCTTGTTGCTATGTTACCATAGGTATTTATACAAAAGAAAGTCTCCTACTGTGAGTCAAAATCTGTTAACTGAAATATTCATAAGCCAGGTGAAACAAAGAAGCAAATAAGAATATATGGAGTCTCCACCCGGTGTTTCCTTTACTCTGTGCAATTGCATAGTCCAGCTGCTCTAGGACCAGCAGCCAGATCCATTCATTCCTGAGCTAAGCATTGAGGATTTCTTTTCTGCCATCCCAGCTCATGAGCATGGTCCAGGTTCCCAGCAGTCCTGGAAGTACTGAAGGATTATGTGAAACTGAAATACAGATTGAGGCTGCTTTGTGAGCTTGTCCACGGCACAACAAATTGAAGAACTCCCAAGTTATGGGCAACACTATAAAAACAGATGTAGTACATCACTGTCTAATTTTGTGTGCTGCTGCTGTTCCCCATTATTCAGTGGAGAATTCCCTCTCTGTGAGAGAGGCACTGTGATACTTCCAAGATGATTAGGCAGGAAAGAAATGTATCTGCTTTTAGAGTTTGGAACAGTAGATTGGTAACCACAGTTAGAAAAAGCTTGTAAATAGTGAGAGCACCAATCTGTAGTATATATTGTCCCTCATTTCCCAAGACTGCTGATTTAATTCTTTAACATTCCTTGATATGCTTTCTCTAGGGACATGGGATTTTTCCTTTGAGCTTTGCCCATGTATTTTCCCCTTTTCTGTGCACATCTTGTGTTAGTTCTTCAACCTTGTACATCTTTCTGGAAGCTTATAGGGAAAAACATATGAATGTTGGGCATTTTCCAGTGTGGAAAATGCTAAACAAACTGGAGCCTTCCAGGCTTGTTTCCCTATGGAGAGACCTTATGCTTTCTGCATGCAAACACAGCAAAATGAGGAAGAATTGGTCATGTGATCACACGGCTCCTGTGATTCATCAGTTTGAAGGTATATATTCTGGGAGAATGATATACTTCAGTACCATCAGGCATGAAACAGCAGTGAACTGATGTTTTAGATTGTTACAGTGATAGAAAATCAGCTGAACACAACTAATGTGGAAAAGGGAAGACATGAGATCATCTAACAGCCATCTGACACGGTGGGCCATGGGAGCTGTCCTTTGACAGTGTCCTCTGTGTTGCTATGATGTCCACCTCTCCATTTCCTCACCTTCTTGTCACCCCTCTACTCATCACTGCAATAATTTTATCCAGGGAGGGTATTTCATGTCTTCTTCTTCGCTGTGATGATGGCTGGCACCTACTCTTCAGCAGGGTGTGTGAGCAAGCATCCATCACACAACCTATAACAGCACCAAGTGCATCTTAATCAGAGACACCTCACACATTTGACACAATCAATCAGCAGCATACAAATTATAAATTATTTGCCTGCATGTATCGCCAAAAGCTGTCATTAAAATTATTATAGCAGTGCAAGTTTGTGTCCTGGCCGTGCAGCCTGATCATCGCACCCAGGAGTCTTGCATCTGTTCACGGTTGTATTATTTTCTCTCAGTCACAGCAGTTCAGTGGTCCACCTACACGGAGCAGAATGTAAGACCGGGGCCCAAATTTATGTACCATCTGCCCTTGGTCATGCATGCCAACTTTTATAAAAATCAATCACTTTGTCTCTCTGAAGAGCTCCCACATGAAAAATCCCCCCATGAAGGTTTGGAACTTACAGTGCTACATTTTTAATGATATGATTTAACTGGATTTTTTTTTTTAATCTCTGTGTATGTGTGTGTATGTGCTAATATTCAATATGACATTATTTTGAGTGGAAGATGGCAACTCAGCCTGAGGCATGACAAAATAGTCAGAAACACACCACCTGCTGAGCCCCACTGCTTTAATATTGTACTCTTTAATAAGAAAATGACCCCAAGTGTTTGGATGACAACTCTAAAATGGACCATAAATATTCCGTACGTAAGGAAAAGATGAAAGCTAAAGTACACTGCCTAATATTGCTATGGTGCAAAAGGGAATAGGAATACATTCAATTTGCCTAAGTATCTAGTAGTGACAGCCACTAACATTTGTTTAGGACAAACACCAAGTGGATGTCTGTTTGTTAATAAATGAAGGAAAAGAAATATGTGTTACTGTGCGAATGGACATTAGAGGACCACAGATTTTGGTTTGATGTATAAGACACATAAAGAACCCAATTCTGGGCACTGCTAAGTGATTCTTGCAAAATGCTGAGCCCCTGCTAATTTCAGTAGGAGTTGAGCAAGCTCAGCACCTGGCAAGGATGGGTCTATCTATATTTAAATATGGAACGAACACTCATCCAAGTGGATTCACTTATGATAAGTTGATGCAGACTAGAAATTACATGTTTGGTTAAATTGGGGTAATCACAAAGAGGGAGACACTCAAATAGGCAGTGATAATTGGTACAACAATGTCTGTTTCCTCCTTCTGATCTTGTGTCCTCCCTGAGGGTTCTCTCCTAGCCTGCATTAATTAAGAGAAGGCATGTGACATTTCTTGCAGCCTTTGACACCAAGATGACCTTTCCCTAGGTTCCTCATGAACCCCTGCTGACATCAAACATGCTTTTTACTGTACAGGACCCTTTATCCACCAGACATTCATAAAAAAATTGAATAATATTCCTGAGCAATTATTAGGATGCACAGAAAAAAGTTATGCTGCTATGACAAATGGCTGAATAGTTCATAGGGAATAATTTGTTTGACTAACAGGAGCTTTTATTTCAGTGATCCAAGGACTTTTAAAAAAATTTATTCCCCACTTGAAATCATGCATTTGCTTGCTGCAGATAAGTAGGGGTTATTAGATTTTTCTCCAGACATTTGTCATGAGTGGCGTTTAAACCTGCTAGACAGAAGGCCCAGGGGCCTGGGTTTTGCTTCCTGAGTGACTACTGCAACTCTTTTGTATCCACCTACCAATGAGAAAGTAGGTTCATCTTACTGTTTCTTCATGTTTTGTTAGATTATTTTACCAAAAAGAAAAAAAAACAAACAAACAAAACAAAACAAAAAAAAAAAAAATCAATGTCAGGTCTTGTAAAGCTGTTTCTTAGAACATGCAAGGAAATTAAAACCAGAAAGAGCACGGATGGAACATTTATTGTTTTTCCCAAATACCTACAGAGCAGCAGAGCAGTTTCTGATGTACCCACCTCTCTTTAATCAGACACTCAACATTTTATTACTTTATTATAAACAGCATGGTGTTGGACATTGGGAGAAACGCCCTAAACTTTCAACCCCCACCAAAATGACAAGTGGAAGTTCCATTATTTCACACACACACACGCATGCACAACCAAAAAACCAAAACCAACCAAAAGAAAAGGTAAAAAATCCCACAAAGAACTGAGCAAAAGCAAGCACGTGTGTAGCTGCATACCTAAGTACTCCCTCAGAGTATCTGTGGAGCCAGCAAACACAAGGCACTGGCATCTGCTGTGGGAACACGAGGCCCCAGCGTGGGCAAACGGGAAGGGGCCATGTGAGGCTGGAGCTCATGTTGGTGGTGCTGGAGAATCTTTGTGGGACACCTTGGCTCCAGGTTACCTCAGAACAGCACACACACTGCTTGGCACATGTTCCCAGTCTGCCAGAGAGCAAAAAAAACAAAGTGTTGTGAGAGTATGAAGCTACCCTGAAGTATATTCTCTTTGCAGATATAAATCTTCTGGCTCCCTGTGGAAGATGTGCCTAGTAATGGGTGGCATCACGAGAGAAGCAACACAAAATACCTGTTGATAAAGCAGGAATAAAAGCAGACAGTTAAGACCCTGCTGCATCTGCTTGAATTTGTATTTAATTCTGATTGTGCTTGCCCCTGCAACAAACAGCTTTCCATAAACTATAGCTTGTTATCCTGATGAAACTCCTCCCTGAAGTACTTTGCAGGGCATTTACAGTGCAATTATCCCTCCTTGTCATTCTTGTTTGTGCTAGCTGAGGGTCAAGCCAGCTTTATGTAAAGCCAGGGAGGAACACAGGTAAGCCTGGAATCAGTTCCAGTTCCCAGGGGTCTTTCCTGATGTTCTGAGCCCTTCCTTGGAGACATACTCAGCAGAGCTGCTGCAGTGCTGCGGTGCAGAGCCCCGGTGTAAGGGAGCTTCACGCCATTCCATGGGAGGGAGGAGTGGGTGCACTCCACCTCTGCACAGACACACAGGTCCAGGGACATCCCCCTGCCAAAGGACAGAGGTCTCCACTGAAACCTGAGGTAGCCTTGGGTCACAGTCTGGACTCTGGCCCTCACAAATGTTGGTGCTGAGGGAGGTGTGTGAGTCCATGGAGCTGACAGGCCCTGGATAGGCCAGCAGCATCCAAAACATGCCCAGAAGAACCCCCTATGACCATTTCTATGGGGTTTTCCATGCCAGTGTCTTTTCTAAAATCATTTCCCTGTTAGATTCCCTGATATTCTGTTGGACATTACTGCCACTGTAAACACTTGCTGGCACTAAAGTCAGGCTATTAGGGAGAGTCAGCGCAACAAAATAGGGACTGACATCCCTCTTGCAGTGTGCTGCTGTTCCACTGAACACACCAGCAAAGACATTTGTGTGGGTGGGATTTGCATTGCCCTTTTACCTCTGTTTTCTCCTCTGTGGGCTCCACTCCTGATCCACAGCATTCCTGCTGTGGGCATCATCCCTCCTCATTGCAGGCCTGCCTGCTTGAATGTAGCTGCTTTATCTAAGCATCATTTCTAGAGGTTCTCTCTTGCTCCCCATTCTGCTTGCCTTTAACAACTCCAATTCATGCAGACTCTTCTGAGTCAGTGCCTTTTATCCCAAAGCACTCCACTTTTTGAGTTTCTGGTTTGTTTCTCCCCTTTTTTTTGGTGTTTTTTTCCCCCCTTACAGTACTACATGGCAGGTTACTTGCACTAGAGGAGAACTCCTCTGCTTCTATCACTACATGGCATAAAGCCAGCTCAACAAGGCCTTTCTAGATCTGAGCAGAGATAGGTGGTATCTCCATCTTTGCTGGAAATAAATGGCACAAACAAATTCTCAAAGGAAGTTCTTAATGAGATTTCAGTTGAGAGACTCCTGTTTGGGCCTATGCACATTTTGTCAGTACATATTGTCACAAAAGCTGTATGGTCACAAAAGAGCCATTGATGAGCCTCACACAGCCACTTGATCACTTATTTTATTGTTATCTTCATTCTCAAGAAGTAAAAAAAAAAAAATTTGACATGGCTATTTCAAAATTACACAAGTACATGAAGATACATGCTGAGTGGTTTAAAAACTTTTTAAAAATTATATATAAATTAAAAGCTGCTTAATTTAAGAATGTATCCTTGGCTGGGGTACTTAATGTTGAAAAGTGGTTACTCAGCATATAAACTATCATAAGTACTTTCCATAAGAATTTTTATAACATAACAATTTTTTTAATGGTTATTTACCCATTATTTCTGATGGCCATTATAGTTTATCAGATCAATAGTCAATGTACCTAAAAGTCACCTAATTCAGATTTATGTAATCCACATTATAGAAAAGATCAGTTAATGTATATTTACATCAGATAGCTTAATAAATCCCTTAAAACTGCTAAGACCCTCTAGTCACAGTCCTGGGCATTTCTATGAAGTCTTTTACTTTATTTAAATCCCTTAAAACTCAAAGAAATTCATGCCACCAGATTTCACTGAGCTGCTGACAAGTCATCTCTGATGATAAGCACTTTTGACAAGTTCTTGAAGAGTGAGGGGGGCAGGGTGAGACACAGATTTACCTTTAAAAATTTGTCATATTGAAAGATGTGGCTTTACACCTTTTTGTTTTCCCCTGATTCCACTCTACTGGAGTGCCGGGTCACAACTGCTGGGTTTTCAGTTGTATGGTTTCATGGACTGTGCTTTGTTCACCAACCGGATTTTAATTAATAGCAAGAATGCCTACTGCCCAGCTAGGTATTCTTTGAAGTTTTAAATTAAAATACCTTAGATATTTGGCTTAATAACAGTTTAGTGCCTTAAAATTAAAGACCTCATGTTTATACTACAAGCTCTGTCATGCTACAATTGAATGTGCCCATTAGCACGAGTGGAGTAGGATGTTACTTCAAGAAAGATCTTTTTCAGAGTAAGAACTTAATCCTAAAATCTGCAGTCATGGGAGAGCAATTCCATTTGATTTTAGTGGATTTGAGTAGTGAGTGATACTTGTGGGGACACTGCAGGGTCAGGTCTTGTTTTGGTTGCTGTTTAAATGTCAGCTTTTGTCAACAGTCACAGCAGCAGTATTAAGGACCTGTACTTCTTTTTTCCTTACAATAAGGATACTTCTGCTCTATCCTACCCTTTGAAATGTTTCTTGAGGTCTGAGACTGCAGGCACCTGAGTGATTCTTTCAGATGTGCAGCAGTCATGTTTGCTAACATCATGCTGTTGAAATTTTGAATGTACAAAAATGAAGTGGAAAAAACCAGGGGAAAAAAAGCGCCTGGGTTTGGCTTGTAGGGTGTTGGTTTGTTTGTTTGTCTGATTGTGGTTTTTTGCCCAATAACAACCATAAATTGCCACTGTGAATGAGTCTATAGCAGAGATGTGCAGGCACATAGTGGGAAGCCGAATCTCACACAGCCTTGGCGGAGTTTTTCCTTCATTTCAGGCTGAAGTGAGCCATGCAGAAAGAGGAAGAGTTGGCTTGTCTCAGCCCAGGCCCCATGTCCTCACAGTTCACGTGGCTCTAGGAATGCTTTGGCAGCAAAATGAGTTTGGTCAGCTGACCTGACTGCAGACTCATTAGAGAAAGGGATGTGTGCAAATAGGGAGAGAGGTAAAATTGGGAAATTCTGTGACTGAGACTCCCTTTCAGGGGACTGCTGAGAAAATTGAAGCAAGCTGTAAATGCACAGACCGTAGAAGAGAAAGCCAAGGGAAGAGATACAGTTTGATCTGTATCTCTCTCTGTATCATTCTACAGTAGGGGAATGCACGTGTGAGAGAAAGACTTAACTTTCTGTTGGTTTAAATTCAGGGATTACCTCAAAAAGGTTAGGAAATGTAATCGATAAAGTGCACAGGTGCCATATTTTTATGTGTTTGGATGTTTCTTGAGGTAAGCTGATGTAAGATACGATTGGAGTTTAGAACCCTTCAAAGGTCGTGTTTCTGTTTGTTTCTGTTGCCACATGTCCCAGAAGAACAGACTGTAATCCTAGTTTAACCTGGGTAAACACAGTTGTGGAGCTTAAAACTATCTAAACCTTTTATTCCAGTCCTTCTCCAGGTGTTACAGCTCCATACTCTGAAGCCCAGCAATGAAGTGAGGATGTAAGGAGTGGGGTGAAACAGAGTGATGCCACCAAATCAGGTTCAGACTAGACAGCATCTGAGATCCCTTCCTCTGAGTACAGGCAGGGCATACCCAGCAGTGCAAATTGCCCTGGGGAAGAGAATGGAGCTTTAAGAGGCAAAAAGGGTTAAAAAAAAGAGAACAAATCCGTGGCTTTGGGAAAGCTGTCTCTGAGTAGTGTTTGACACTGCTTGGATCCCACACTCTATACTGAGCAACTGTTTCCCCCATAGTCATTTATATAATTATAACCTTGCTTCATCCTTTCACCTTCAGAGTGGGAGGTTTTGTAATTCTTGCTAATTTCAGACAGATCTCCCACCGTGTCATGAGGAACATTTTATGTAACACAAGTACTGCTGTGTGGCTAATGTCTTTAAAGCTGCATTTCAATATTTCATGGATGGTAGGTTATTTTCTTTCCTTCAGCATTTGAAAATAAACCAAAGATTTTTGTACTGCTCACAGTTAAAATTCGGCCGTTTCAGGAAGCAGATGTGACAGGGGCTGGCCTAATGGCACTTTACTGGTGGCTGGGTGGTCAGTGCTAGAATCAGTTAATTATTAAACAGATACCAATTGCAACAAAGATAGCGGGACTTGATAATCACATAAACATACCCTCAGGTTCAAACACAACATGCTCAGCAATGTCAGGCTACATGTATGTATATATGTTTTCACTTCAAAACCAAGGTTTAAGTGCTGATTAAAACCTCTGAGAGTTTTCCAGATCTATTTCTTCTTTAAAACCAGGCTGGAGTTTCTTGTCTAGTTTTTCACTTCTCCAGCAATTCATTAAGTATTTTGTTTGTCTTCCCTGCTTTGGCAGCACTTTATCAGTGCTTGAATGAAGATGACATCCAGGAAAACCTTCTTTTTGCTACTAGTTTGCCAGGAGCCGAAACCAGCTTTCTGGTATGATATCAATAAAATCTGTAATTGGAGAAAAGGCACCTAAAAAGGACATTTTTTCACTTTGTAAACAAATAAGAGATGTGAAGAGGTAGGCAGAAAACAGTCAAGTGCACTATGAATCACTGCAGGGGTGCAAACAAAATTCCTTAATGACAGAGTTCTCACTGACAAATTCTGTTTGTTTTTGCCTCTAGAGCTGTCTGTGCTAATGACAAGCAACTCTGCTTGGAACTTATTTGCATGAAGTATTGTACAGTGCACACTGTGCATGAGTGGATGGAAGAAAGGAGGCAAGGCTACCCTGGGACCGTATCCCCATGACAACCCCACTTAATGAATTACTAAGAACCAGGAGAATATTGAACAAAATGTCCCTTCCAGTATAGCTTGGGGAGCACCAGTGTGGACATTGTCACCCAGAACTGCTGGGAAGATTTGAGGAAGGACCTATGGATGGGATTAGTCCGATGAAATGTAGGTTTCCACCTCTGAGCTAAGCAACTTTGGGAAATACATGAGTTCATTTTGCCAGATGGATTTCCTGTTGAAGAAAATTATAAGGGGAGTCTTTACAGATTGGTTCAGATTTAAACATTTCAGCTGGAGATACCTAAAGCAAGGTGTCATAAATACTTAATTCCTGCTGTACATTCTCTGCTATGCTGGAATATAACTATAGAAAAATTCAGAGACAATAAAGCTGTTTTGAAAAAAGTCATATCATGCCAGTAGGATTTGTTAGCCTAAATGAGATCCTACTTTTTCCCTCAGACTGCTGATAACCTAAGTGAGAAAAGTCCCCTCACTGTAAAACATGAACACCCAGAAAATTAAATGTCCATTTCATTTTGAATAATTGGTGTGTCAGTGATTCACAGCCCACAGTGAATTGAGATGTATTTATTTAATGGCTTAATCATTTTAATGATTCATTTTACTTTAGATTAGAAATTCAATTCAATGTCTGTGTCACACTTCAGACTCAGAACTGGTTGCAAGGTTTTGTTCTCACACTTGACAGTTCAGAGCCCTAAGATGTTTCTACAAGCGGCTCTGTTGAGACAGGTGGGACTGCTGAAAATAGGAGAAGCAAAACTGGGCTTTGTACAGTTATTTAAATGACACTCAGTTGCTTAATGGATTGAAGGACTATGGCTAAACTGTGGAATGAGGATCTGGTGTCTACTCTGCCTGGACACCACACAAGGATGAAATCCAGGCGTGCAACTTTCTGGCTCAGTCTGAACAGCACCCTGCTGGTGCTGTTGGAAGAGGAGAAGTTGGAAACTGCGATGCCTTTCTGACAGGTCTCCACCATAAAGCACTCGGGATGTGGGCAGAAAAATGCATCATCTTGCAGGTTTTGTTGAGTTGTAGACTGAGCTTTGGTGTCCATTCATGATCATGGGGTAATAATTAAGTAGCTTTCATTGGAAATCTGAATGTGTAAAAGTGGTTAGACTTAAAATTTATTTTATCTCAGATGGGCTGGTGTCTGTAACACATTCATACACAAACAAGTCACTGCAGCAGTAGTGACTGAGAAGACAAGGAAGTATTTAATGAATTATGAGTACTATTTTTCCCGTAGACGTGCCCTGTTTGGTCTGGAGAAGGTTTGGGGTGCAGGAAGGGAGAAACTAAAGAAAAGTTTGTGTTACTTTTGGGTTGTGCAGTTAAAGGAAATATCTTAGTATTCAGAACTCCAGGCTCCTTAAACACTAAGGGAAAAGAAAATGTTTTAATTGTTTGTTGGGTTTTCTTAAGAAAAATAAAAGCCAATGAATTTCAGGGCAAGAACTGATCCATAATCAGCAGAATTTTCAGTTGTACTAAATGTCTGTGAGCATAAGTCAAAACAAGTAATCATAGTTGTAATTGAAGATTCCCCAACCAGGAGTTCATCCAGCAAATAGAGTTCTGCATTTCCAGACTCCCTCTTCCTTTAGTATCCATCCACTATCCCACCTTACAAAAGAGCTTCTCTACACACCCATGCTGAGGCAGAGGAAAATTAAACTGATATCAAACCCTCATATTCAGGGGAATGGACAGTTTATTCCTATGCGACTAGTCTGGAAGCTTTCATGCTGAACTACTGTTTATGAACTCTAAAGGAACTTATTTCAGTTGGATAATGGTTAATTTACAGCCAGAGCTTAAAAGGGCAGAAAAAGATAGCAGCACAATTGGTTTCAGTGCATGATGGGGAAAAATAAATATCTCACTGAAAGAGATATCTGAAATTCAGATCACATTGAGATGCAAAAAAAGCTGTGAAAAGCTGTAGGAGGGTGATTGTATTCCAATTAGATTTCTTCTGCTCATATAAAACAGGCTTGGACTGAAAGTTAATCATCTGATTTATGGATCTTGGGAGGAGTGAAACCCTACGAACTCCTGAACAATGAGAGGCAAGCGAGATGGAGGGGAAGGAAAATGGAAAATTTCTGAGACTGTGCTTCTGGGGAAAAACAAAGACAACAAAGTCTAAACATGCTCTTGGTTTAAAAATTTACCCTAGTACTATCCTCTTACACTCATGTTTGTGCAGTACAAAAACACTGCTTTTTTGAGCAAAGCAGTCAAAAGCAACTCATGATTTGTCACAGTCTTTTGGGCACATGATAAATATATTTGTACAAGGTTCCTGCAAGACCTTCCAGAGTTATGTTGCTATGCTGGATTGGTTCATTTTTATGATTGGTCATAAGCAATCTGACATCTGATCTGAACTCGTGTCACATGTGAAAGTGTGTCCATTCCTTAGCTGAATCCCTTAAAAGCATTCCATGAGCGAGTTGTACGAAAATTACCGCCAGCCAAAGGGGAAACAGCAGGATTCATGCAGCACCATGCTCGGTGACAGGGTTTGGAGCACTGTCAGGTCAGTGACAGGAGCACTGCCTGGCACCAGCTAGTATCCACTTATATGCTCTTGTTTTGCCTTCAATTAATCCACCAGTAACTGGCCCTCAGAAATATAATACCAGGGGCATTTATGAAATGACCGAGAGAAGAGATGTGATGATGTACCACAGATGCCATTTCTTTCTGCCATTCTTGAGTTTCAGCTTCTGCCCAGACCTGCTGCTGGGACTGATGAAGCAAAACTCAGTGCAAGCAGGATAAAGATGGCAATGGTAAACAGAGGGCAGTACTCTCAAAGCTTTCCAGCTTTTTTCCCTTCAGGTGAAGACATGCCTATGACTAGTATGTCACATCCATGCTTAGGTCACTTATGTAGCATTTTCAACTAAGATAGATAAAATACTTTTTCTTCATCAGGTTTTACTAATGCTTCTAGCTCAACCCTAAGCCAGGCTATCTCTAATCTGGAGTCCCTTTTCCACTGCACTGCAGTCCTCCAAGTGTCAGCCTGAACTCTCAATGGGTTATTTGTAATGCAGGATGAATGTCTGCCCCAAACACCCAGGTAGAACCTCCAAGTTTGCAAGCTGCCATCTGGGCATCAGTTATTAGCACCTTTTCTACCTTTAGTGAACATGTTCCAACATGAAGTTCTTTACAGCCTCCAGGTGGTGGGGAATACTCTCCCTTTACCAAAAAAGGACCTTTCCCCTGGTTTCTGTGTTAGTTTGCACAGAGTGCTGAGACAAGGTCAAAATTTGAATCCCGATTTTCATTTCCTGGTCTGCATACCAAATACATAAACCTTTTCCAAAGAGCTGTTGATAATCTTCTATCTTAACCTAAAGAATCTGTGCATCTTCCCACCTTTCAGTGGGAAAGGACTGATATCTCTTTCCCAGCCCAGTGATAAACACTGACATACATGTTAACATTTTTCTGCTGCTGCTCTGCTCCTATGCAACAGAAAGCAGAGCTTATTCCCTAATTTATTATTTCTATATTCTTAATAGGGAATATTTATAGTCTGAAATTGTCTTTAGCAGCCATCTGTGCTGCTCCATACATGCCCTCATCCCTGACCTGAAGTAACCATCCTTTCTTCAAGCAAAGGAGGTTTAAATATTCATGCTGGCTAGGTCTTGAAGAAACTCTTAATTGGCATCACAGTCTCCCACACAGAAGTGGTTTATTCCTCCTTTAGACTCTCAGCATTTGAAATATTTACTGTAGTCAATGAGGACACATATCACCTCACAGGAGATAAAATCTACTTCTTGAAAAAAATTTCATGTGTTCAGGCTTGCATTTCTGAAGAGCACTGAAACTTCCACCACTTGAAATGCAAAATGAGACATACCCAAGACAGCATTGTTGACATGTTAGGCTAATTCTGTATTTCTTGTAACTGTAACTGTGTTGCCACTGGGGTCACGATAGGGAAGGTGTAGAAATCCTTGTGATGGGAAAGCTACCTTCACTCCTGTTTTGAATTCCTGAGGTTTCTCAGTCATCCATTCTATCTGGTGACCGAGAACTGAGGGCTTGAACCAGCATGTCGTGTGCTGGCATCCTGTACTGAAATGCCCTAAAGTGGGTATCCAGCCCAGGATTCAAGTGCCACTCCATGAGACCCCCAGTCCTCAGCCAGATCTGCCAGCTTTGCAGGATGCTCCCAACAACCCACACCGAACTGAACTGTGAACCCTGACCCCTCTTCCCCCAGCTGCACCACCTCATCTCCTGCTCTTCAAATGGAACAACAGACACAAAGAGCTAAAATGTTGGTGCAATTCATGAGCTTCCCTCTTCAAAAGAAATTGTACACCCCACCACCTAGTCATAGCAATCTGCTGAACAAGCACCTAGTGTAGACCAATAAACGAAAGGAAACTCAGGGGTCAGTACAGGTCATTATTTTCACATACCTTTGAATAATGAGGGCATCACATGTCAGCCAGAGGAGAACAAAATGTCACATTCTCTAGCTAAAGGTCATCATCGGTCATAGGTCGTGGAAGGGAGGCCAGGAAATAACCTATGAGGTTAGGATGAGTGCACAAAGAAAGGGCAACAAATGTCAATGAAAGCATGCAGCTGTTGTGAGATGAAACAACTGAGGCACCCTTTTGTGCTGACACAGGCTTAAAAAATGTCTTTGCTGACATTTTTTTTTTTTTAGCTGGCACTTTTATAGGACATTGACATTAATGTACCCAGCCCTGAATTAGCCTTTTCTGAAAGCAACAGTTTGGAAGTTAAGTGCAGCATTTTCCAAAGAATCATAAGCATGACATTTTTATTTCACGTGATTGATGTTACAGTGGACTTCTAGCACCAAATTCTAGTTTGATTCTCAATCATTGCATCTGTGCAATGTGATAGCAATCAGAAACAAATGGAGGTGGCAGCCTGCATTGCAGAAAGGTCTTCTGGAAATTCTCTCTGCCTTTACCAACAGTCAGATGTGTCATTTCATGTTTAATTCATTGCATTGCATTTATCTGATTGTTTTAATTCATGGGTTTCAAGAAAGGTTGATTTCAGGTTTGCCCCTGCAGTGGTGACAAGCACTTGCAGGGTAATCATACAGGAAAATAATAATGAAAAGTTCAGGAATGTGTGGAAATATGTCCAAACTGAGAGACAATTTCTGATGAGTGAGCTGCACACTTGACTCATCAGTCTTTTCCTTTCTCTTTTGCTGAACAGCAGCACAATTCCATTTTCTCTTGTCATTGTGAGTATAAACCTGACAGTCTTCATGAAATAACCTGATGATGCCAGGAATGCACATCAGATGAAGGATTTCTGAATCTCCTTGTGCCTATCTTCCTGGACAACATGTGCAAAGACACTCTCAAAAAAAACCCCATCAAATCAGGAGCATTTTGCATTGATATCTTCACTGTGGCTGGGCAACTTTTCAGGATGAAAGCCTTCAGAAATGGCTTAACTCATTATGAGATGCCTATTGTGAAAGATTGTATATTTACAATAAATTACAGAAAAGTAAGAGAGTATGCTGTGTGATCCAGGGAGAGAAGAATGGTAAACTGGAATATACAATTGCTGCCTTTTATTTTAAATTCTTTCAGTTGGTTATTTTGTGACACAAGACTGGGATAGAGACCCTCTCTCTGCTTCAGTAGTGCTTCCTGATCAAAGAACACTGACATCTGTTTGGATATTCTCAGGTGACACTGACTTTCAAATTATTCCTGTTGCTGACTTGGCAGTCGAGTTTTTCTTCAGAGGTTCAATAGTTGAGGTGAATAGTTGGTTTCTCGGTTCACTTTATGCTAAAGAAATTGTTAAAAAACAAAACAAGAAACCATCCCAGCTCAAGGGTTCCATCTTTGTTCTTCACACTCATCATTGGCTGCAGTTTCTGATCTGAATCACACTACTCACACCCCTTTTTTTTTGATAAATTTCCAAAACCTGTTTTGCTTATTTCTTTGTTTGTTTGTTGTTTTTAAATGAGGTCAGACTTAGTTTTGCAAAGATGCAAAACACCTGCTCAGATTTGCACACCACTAATAGTCCTAGGAAAGCCACAAATATAACCCAGTGCAAGCCCTCCAAAATCTGGACGTCAATGCCTTGGTCTCTGTCTGTAACAGGAAATTTATGGGATTTTCCCTGCAAATTTCAGCTGGAGTGCATAAGAATGAGGCAGGTATGCAAATTCTAACAGACTGAATAATCATTTCATCAGACTATATTCTGACTGGGCTTATTTACAAGCTGCATTTATTTTAATTATGTTTTCTATCTATTCACTCTTCCTTATTTTGGGTGTGTAATTGGCCACCTGAGAAACATACCATTCTTTCAGCTGCCAGGTTGACTGAATTAGAGAAAACATTTCTCAGGCAGGTTTGAAGGAAGTGTGTTTGCAAGAGTATTTGAGTTTAGAATACACTTTCTCCAACATTCCTGTAAACAAAAGCGTCTCTGAATAATGTTACTGAGAAGAGGCTGTAATATGTTCAAATGTGGCTGAATTGGAGTTTCAGAGCTTACAAACACTCCCACAAAGCATTTACCCATTACTCCTTACATCTATGTATAATTCTACTCTGAGTAAGCTCAAAGGTTCTAGGGCTTTTTTATTCTGCGTATGTGCAAAGCAGTATCCAAGAAATCTCCTTTAAGTTCTGTGCTTTTCCTACTCTGTTTAAACAGATCAGTTAAATTGAAAGCAAAGTGAACTGGCTTTACAGTGACTGAATGCATCAGAGATTTGCTTTTCTTTCTATTACTTAAGACCAAAATAGGTTAATTTTGGCTAGAAATATTTCAGAAATATTTTAGAAAAATACGGTCCAAATCCCAAAGGGTTCTTAATTTTTTTTTTCTTTTGAGAATAGACTTTGCCATGCCTGAATTCTGATTCAGCAGAATCAATAAATAAATAAGATTGTCTTTAGGTTGCAGAAAGCTGCAATCAGTGTGCTGCCATGACCCATCGAACAAGCAAAGGGCACCAGCCAATGCAGTCCACTTCATTGTCATTACTGGTATTATGGTGACTCTGGGCAACACCCAAGGAAGGTGAGTCAGAACTCTACAATAAATATTGTAGATGGAATGCTGAAGAGGCTTTGCCCTTACAAGTACATTATATAATACTAAATATATATACGCTAGTGCCGAGTTAAAAAGAAGTCAGTGACTTTAACATGTCATATCTATATGGAGGTCATTGAACCTTCTTTGAAAAGTCATTTTTTCCTAATGTCATCTGCTTTTCTCATGATTTTTGCCCCCCTCAACCCATATAAAATGGATGTGTATTCAATCTTGAACTAAGCATGCTTGCAATGATTGAGATATGTCTAAGGTCAGAGCTTACAAAAATTCATAAGGGAAGCAGCAGGCAAAAAAGAGAGGGTTTTTTTAAAGAGAGTTCAGGAGCCTCTGTATGAATTGGGCATGACATATTCATGTTACTGACTTCATTTATTTAATGTGGCTCCAAATAATTGATACCAGTACCGTGATAAAAGTACAGAGACTTCACTGCCAGAATTGTGATAATGAAGAGCCTCCCTGCTGATTTCATTCATGGGACTGTTAGTCTGCAGGGAAGGACCTCTGATGAAAACTGAGCTGCAGCAAATGCCATAAAATAATCAAAGGCTCAGAGCCCTTTACCTGAGGGGAGCTCAGTCAGGGAGTGATTCAGGACAGTAGAGGGAAAAAAGGGAAAATTGCATTAACTGACAAACCAGGCACAGCTTTTTAAAAAATCTGATCCAAATTGTGAGGACTGTGTTATGTACAGAAATCTTCCACATCTTTGGAACAGATCAAATTACATGGCTCCAGCAGCTGGTTAACTGGTATACCAGCAGTGCCTCTTACCTCACTGAATGCAGCCCAAACTTGCTTTATCCTCATCTACCAGCCATTTGTTCCCTCTGCCTCAGACCATGAGCTCTCAGAAGCAGTGGCTGTCTTTTTGTTATATGCTTAGCACAATGGGGTCCCTGTTTGGGCTATAGAAAACAATCCTGTAGGCTCAAGACAGCCATGCAGTGCTGAAACACAGTTAACGTCAAGAATCCTAGAGAGGAACTGAATATTAATATGAATCTAAAATCCTTTCTAAGCAAGGACAGCATTTGTCAACTCTGCTCATTTGTTTCACTTCATGTAAGTGTGTCAATGGTTGATTAAAATTCATAAATGTGCAGCAGAGTTACTGGATAAATGTTGAGTTATTGTTTACATATCAGAGTGCAGTGAAGGCAGGAGCCTGGATGTGGAAAACTGTGTCAGGAGGAAAGGACCATGGCATGAGTCACTGCCAGGACAGACTCACCAAACAACCCACGACGTCCCTGTGCAAAATCTACTAGTGATTAATTATCTGCTACAATACAAAAAAAACAAGAAGAAAAAAAAAAAGGGCAAAAAAAGCAGCCTTTTACTTGCAGCCCATGTTTACTGAGCTTCAGCTTCCAGTGACTGCATGTCTTGATGATTTTTTCTCCTACTAGATAAAAGTCTCTGCCATCAGAAATCTCTTTCCTGTGTGGGTGACTGAGAATTATCAAGTTGCCTAAATTCCCCCTGCTGTGCTTTCTCTTTATTACATCTATGTTACCCAGCTGTCTTTATGTCTTTAGATGCAAAATCTGGGTCACAGCACTCTGTGTCTTCCAGTCTTGAAGTTACTACGCAGTGTTTAAGGATAACTCCATCCCAAGTCTTCAGCTACTCTTCCAAAACTGCTACATCAGCAGCTCTAGTAAAAACTTGTCATGAATAACCCCTTATTATCTTAAAATAAAAGGCACTTCAGGTGAGTTCACAGGCACCTACAACTCCTTCCACAAATGGGTTGCTGGGATGTGCCTGTGGAAGCCAAAGTCACAGCTTTTGCTTGCAGTTATGGGTCACACATACTGAAGTGGATGTAGAATTACAAAAGGTGTTCTGCTCCTGGAGTTTAACTTGGTTTTTTAATCATGTACCTTGGTTTGCAGCATTCTTTCAATTGGAGAGATGGAGAATTGTGGAATAGTGCTGTATACATGCCTGCAACAGAGTCTGAAAATGGTGTGAACAGAGGTAGCCTCCGGGATGACAAAGATGGAACTATTGCAAATATGGCTCAGAAATGCCATTTGCAACTGTTCCTTGGGAAAAAGATTCAGAGAGAGATGTTTACAGCACTGAATCTCAGTATGGGACAGAACTGCAACAGCCAATGAGACACCTTCCTGTGGCTGAGTGAGAACAAAAACATCAACACAAATAGGCAACAATGAACGTTGTGTGCCATCCAAATATTGCCACTAACACTGTGGTGGCTGCTCTTCTGTTGACAGAGCTTTTTAATACAGGAGGGAGAAAAGTTGGGCAACAAAGGCACAGTGTGATATGCATGTAATGATACTGCTGCCCTCATCTCTGTTCTTTAAAAGGAAGAAATTTAGACACTTCTTCCCATTAGTTAAGCTGTTGCACTTCTAAGACCTGGGCCTTGCCCAGAGTGCAAGATTTATATTGCTGAGCAAAGAGGGCCAGGGAGCCACTAAGCACAGGCTCCAGACTGGGGACGCTGCTGAACTGATCATTCACTTCTGTCTCCGTCTGGCACCCCCACAATGAACTCTGCCCAGGGACAGTTTGGACTCTCTTTGGGAGGTTGCTCACCCCAGTGATCTGGGCTAACAATGACCTCACTGCACTGAGTCTGACTTCCTCCAGCCTACACAGCCTTCCTGTGCTGCACCTCTGCACTCTCCAGTACGACAGTCCTGTGGCAAAGCCCTAAATCAGCCCTTGCGTGCTCTGTGGCACTGCTGCAAATGCTCTGAACCAGTGTCCCTGTCCCTAGCAGCATGAGAGGCACCCCAGAGGGCTGGGGACAGAGGACCAGGCACCGTGTAGTGATGGAACAGCCAGTCTGCTGTGGTGGGCCAACAGCCCTAATGAGTTTAGGAGCCAACCAGTCAGTGCCACTCCACCTTTTGTGCCAGGTACTGTCCCCTGGCTCTCCTTTGCCTGGCTGTGCAGAATCATCCAAACTGTCCAAAGGCCAAACTCAAAAGTCCACGGCTATCCAGCGAGAAGGTCTGTGTTAAATGGGTACATCTGAGGTTAGGCATTCACCTGATAGCAAGAACATTCTCAAAGAGAACTTAATCATTGCGTTATGATAGCTATGTCTACTCCTAATCCAGCCAGGAGAACTGTAGTGGTTAATTTACAGTGATGTAGGCTGAAAGTTTTCACTAAAACCATTTCTCCCTGGCAAATCTAATAATGAGAAATTATTTGAATAGATAATGAGAAATGAATTATTTTATTTGAATAAATAACAATAATGTTATTGTAACAATTGCAATTGAAAAGCAGAAGAACACCACAGCCAAACAATGGCTTGCTTTTGAAATATTATACACAAATTTTTTTTATTAAAAAAAAAAAAGAGCCAGTATTAGAAATAGAAAATAAAAGGATCCAAGGAAGGAACAAATGTCAACATATTTGGATTTAAACACTTTGGGCAAAGTAATTATCTTCAGTACTTATTCTTTCCCAGTGTTTGAATTATATTTTGGGTTTGTCCCCACTTAATTTAATGTGGACACTTAATATGATCTTTTATATGTCAAAATTTTTCAATCCTGACATTTTTAATGGAACTGAAAATCCATTTGACAATCGACTTTAATTTGTACACTTTTGAATTGTTGTATCAGCTTTTGGCTTCTCGCTCATAATGTCACTTAGCCGTGGCACTCTTCGTTCTTGAAAGAACGACTATTACAAATACACAATACTTTTAAAACACCAAAGGGTGGGTGAGCACTGTCTGTGTTCCCTTGCATAAACCGTCTGCAGAAACAGGGCACAGGGAAAAACAAAAACACCAGCTAGAAGGCTTCTCCAGGGCAAGCTCCTGTCCATTTGCACTTGCTGTGCTCACTCCTTGAGCAGCAGCAGTCAACACAAGTCAGCTCCAAGGAAATCACTGCCACGATCAGGCTGGCTAACATCAAACTGGTACCCTACAGATTAAGAGCCTGATGCAATTTCATCTTGAAAATGACTAAGTCAGGACTTGGAGTGATTGCTCTGGAAAGCAGAGGTTCAGCTAAAACTAGCTCCAGTTGCCAGTAATGTATTGATTTAGTATGCCAGCTATAGCATCGATTACCTTCTGCCTGATTCAGCCCTTGGATCTCTATCTACTGGAAGAGCAGAAAACCCTCTCTCGTGAAAATTATTTCTGCATCCTCCCACTAAATAATCCCCCTCCGAATTTAAGGAATGCTTTGCTATAGTCAGAGTCACTTCAAATGACCAGAGCTCCATGTTTCTCAAGTAAGGTTTCCAGCAAGGGTTGCACATATTAATAGGGTCAATTGAGGGCACACCTGCAAATGCAAGGGTATTGACTACAGGCAAGTTAACCTCTCCAGGCAGGATCTAACCCATCTAATCTACTGCCCTTTTCCCCCTTAGCTATAAGGCAGCTGGACTCCTTAGGAATTTGTATTAATTTCTTTTACATTATGGACATTTCCTCCTGATGTTACTATATGTTAGATTTGCTAAACACGAGTGTGGTAGTTAGATCATTTTTAAAAGCTAATTGTATTTCTTGTGCTGATGAATTATTCATAGATAATCATATAAACCCACTCTCCACACTGATGTTTTATTTTGCATACTAATCTGAACATTTTGCATTTTCCAGGTTTTGATCTACAGATGATCTTTGATATTGACCTATTCACAAATATAGGGGTTTAGTTGCCCTTAGTGTTCAGGGTTTTTTTAATGCAGCCAAATAGTGAATTCATTTAATTAATAAATGAGACAGGCTTTGTCTCAGGACACTTGTCCAACAAACTCTCTGGTTGATACTTACCCAGGGCCTTCAAAAGATTTCCTAAGGACTGATATAGATATCTTTGCAGGTGATACACAATACCTGCGTACCAGATTTCACACCCTAAGTTTACTCTGTAGTTTTTTCTACTAATTTAATGCATTCAGAAGCCCCAGGAAAGTAATAGAAAGAGAAGGATGTTACCTTGATCTAGAGAACAAAACACTGGCAGTTGTATAATGCTAGGGGCAGACTGAACATGATCATACAATTGAGGCAATGCATGTAGTCATTATGGCCAATATCTCCTGTGCTAGAAATACTTTATGTTTTCAAGGTTCTCAGCAGTTTCAATCAATACAATGGCTTAAAATTCAAATAGTGAACAATCTGTGTTGTTTAATTACAATTTTTTTAGGATTCAGTATTGGATAAGAGTAAGTTAAAGCTGTGTCAAGGGAAGTAATTCTGTGGAAATTTGACTAGTAAGCCTGCTTTTGCAGCAGTTTTGTTATTTGAAAACCTCAGTCATAGCAAGCTTTGCCCATGAGGATTCCTGCTGGAACTACCTAATATTATCAAGCTGGTAGTTAAAAGATATGCTGCAAATACACCATAGTTTATATATTTGAATCATGATTTTATACTGCATTGAAAGCAGAATATTTTTCAGTAATATGGTGATCGGGGTTTTTTAATAAGAGTAATTAATCTTGAAGAATAATGAAATCATTGTCCATCAAGGCCTTACTGGAGCAAGATTTCCTAAAAGAAATTTGCTGTCAGCCTGAGGAGCTGAGGTGTATGTAGTCCATGGGGTGGAGAAACAGAAAGTGTGCTTTCCCTGAAAAACAAGGGAAATCCTGACCTGGTGTTGTTGATAGGAGGCTGTTCCTGTCTTCTGGAAATGCAAACCTGACTCTGTATAGAACAACAGCTTTGCCTGTTATGAAAGCATAATTAGCCCAGAGGGACAAATATTAAGGGGAATTGAAAGATTGGATGGTCTTTCAGATCAGTCACTGGATACTTGACCATTTTCATTTTCAGCATTGAAGTCTCCCACCCCTCAGAAATGTCAGGAGAGATTTTGCAGAGGTAGAAAATCACTGCTCCTAGTGATTCACGAAGCTGGCTAGGTGAATACTATCTGAGCAACTTCTGCTAACATGCACAGATTTTATGATCATGCCTATAACCAGGGGGCCGAGGGGAAAATGTTAATTAATCTGAAGGAAAAAAAATATTGCCAGAGGCCAGCTGCTGTCTGAATTGATAGAGTAGCTCCAGCACTGTAATTTGCAAGCTGTAGATCCGGCAAGACTCCTCTCTGCAGTTTTATCTCTCAGGCACCCCAGGAGTGCTGTCAGGGAAAAGCTCAATTCCAACAATAACTTTGTTGGTTTAGAGGCTGGCCAGAGCAAGGGTCTGTCTGCAATGTGGCTGTAGACTGGCTGGGGATGCAGGCTTTGTCTCACTATGAACTGTGTGCTATTGTTAGCAAATACCCTACGAACTTGTATCGGAGTTTGGAATTCAGTCCCCAGCCCTTCCACTCTTTCAGCAGGCCCAGAAATGACAGGTGGTAAGGGAAAAAAAGGGGATGCAGTAATGATGACAAGGCTGCACCTCCATCATGCAGAGATCTCTTTTGCTTAAAGAACTTCTGCAGAATGTGGTGTCTGAGAGAAAAAGAGCCTAGCCTGGCTTTCAGGTCCCTCAGGCACAGTGCTGAAGAGATACATCTTGTCAGAGAAGTTTGGCATCGTCCAGACTGTAAATATAGATGTTTGATTGCAGCTTTAAGTGTTTTCTTTTCAAACTTCAGTTCTAATTCTCAGACTTTTTATTCTGCTTGTTGAGCAGTTGTGTCAAGCACAGCACTAAACAATTCACTCACTATTTTAATAATATGGTCTCTCTAATCACTGAAACAAATGAACCAGAGTAACTTTCTATTTAACTTTGATCCTTATCTTTCAGCTTGCTTAAACTTCCTAATCCTGAGCCTTTCCAACATCAAGAGCTCTATGCCTAAAGGAGCTGCATTTCATAGACATATCTGGACCAGAGAAGCTTATTTCCTTAGCACAATACCTGCCATATTGGTAAGCCTGAAGACACATATATTTGGGTAAGTATACATTCCATAGACAAATTTTAAAACATTTGAAAATTAACCATTTTAAACATTTGAAATATTCTCTGATAATTTATCGCCTAATCTTATATGATGAACTGCTGGAAAGAGCTAAATGTGTAGTAATAAGTCTAATATGTAATCTAATATTTCATTATTATTTTAATATGTGACAAGGGTTGCATGTTAAATTTCTGTCATCTCAGAGGGACTTGTTTATAGGATTTCCAGAAGGAGAATGAAGGGCCATGCAATCAATGGCTTTGAAGCTGAAAAAGAGTCACCATGAGGTCACTCTTCGACAGACAAGTGATGAATTTTTAAGGGTGATGCTTTATTCTGTGACCTTTTGACTTTCAGAGCTGCCCTCGTAGCAGAGAGCCACGAGCTTCAGCAAATAAGTGAAATGTGAAAAACAGAAAACAAGGCTTATTATTTGACCTGCTTGTTAGGAAAAGCTTGTTGTGTGTGGACTAAGCAAATCCTTGGATTGGGGTTGTTGCTTTCTAACTAGCATCAGAAAATAAAGCTTGCATTATGTCAAATTTGTCCTAATGACTAGGACTCTTCATGTTGGTGTAAAAGCTGCACAGTTTGACCAGGACCATGAGGTAATGTACAGTAAATAGAGGATGATGTTAGAGAAGAGATCTTGCTGACAGGAATAATGTGATTCAGCTGCTAATGACTCAGGGCTTTAAGAAGTGTTTTGGAGCCGACTTCAATTTACAATTCTCCTTTGAATTGCACTTGCTTATCATTAAAGCCTCCCAGCTGAAAGCCTCTCTCATACACCTCAGGACAGGATAGCATCCTGCCAGGAGGAGATGTGGATAATGTTTCGCTCAGAATGATAAATATTCCCACCCATACAATAAAGCCCCAGTTGCCACGGATGGCCTCTCCCTGGGCCACCCAAGGTGATGGCCAGCCCCTCTTCCAGCAGTCCTGTCAGCCACTCACTCTGTCCCTGGAACAGGGGTGCATCCGGCTTTTCCTCTTGGCATTTCTGAACTTTAGCACCTTCAAAAACAATCCCTGGTGTCTGCCCATTTTTTCCTGCCTAAATCTGAGGATTATTCGTCCATCTGAGTCTCTCTCCTCGAAACTGGGAAGGCTGATTGCTGCTAGGGAGGATAGTGGGGTTTTCCTGCTTTTGCCTGCAGTTCTCCCAGTCTCAGCACTTTTATTTCCAGTGCAGCCCAGGGTCCTCTCTGGCCTCCCAGCCTTGCCTCTCACACTGGTGTCTTGCACATCTCTGAGAGGTGAAAGAGGCACTCCTAGGGACTGGTATTTTTTATATCCAGAATTTTCAGTGTCCTGTATTTTCCAAAGATGGTTACTGCATAGAGAAAGAAAACAGGGAACAGAGATCTCCCTAAAGGCTGAGCAGGAACAGGGAGGAGAAGACTGAAATGATATATTTCTGTCCTGCAGAGCAATTCCAGTATTTCAGATTTTTTTGTCCATCCCTGATTAAAAAAAAAACCAAAACAACTACACCTCACTAAAGTTCTCTGCAGAAAATGTATTTCCAACCCCTACAAATAACTGAGAAAAACTAAAATATGTATTTCCTGATTACTTAACAGAATATTTCCTAACACTTTTCGTATTGCATCTTACCAAGCTGCTCCTACAAGACCAAAAGCCTTTCAAAATTTAAGCTGCACATTTTCGTTCTTCCTGATTTTAGTGAGACTTCACTCAGGTCCGGGAAAAATGGAAAATAGAGCTATTGAAAAACTTCTGGTACAGCCTGAGCTCCTGGGCTCTCAACCATGTTGCAAAACCCTCAAAACTTTGTGGTCAAAGTCTGCGGTAGCCTATGTAGAAGGACCATCCTGGAAATCTTGACCCTAGAAATCTGGATTCCTAAGTAACCTGTAGGCAGTAAGCACAGCAGTTTTCAGTGGACACCTTTTCTAGCAGAGCTTCATCTAAATTCACATATTTCTGAAAAACATCCTGCTATTGAAATCTTTACATATTTAATCGAAAAGGAAACCAGACCTGATTTTGTGGAAATTTCCAGATATCTCTCTGCATTGCCTGGATGGAAAAGAACTATGAGTGTCTGCAAAATCAGAGACCAACTTTTGAAATATTCCTCACAATAATAATGCTTCAGTTTGTCTATCTATTGTGAACAATTTAGATGAACACTGGACCTCTCAGCCTCATTAATCAGCCTCATTAATATCTGAAGAGCACTTGAGCATCACTGGATTGCAAAGAATGTCTCTTCTCATGCCTGCAACAGGAGACGCCTTGTTTGTGATTCTCTGTGAACCTCCAGACCTCACTCGACTGACTTAAGACTGTAGTTGGGTGGTTATGATGTCTTAGGGAGATAACTCAAACTCCCCAAAGTAGCAAATGAAGTTGAAACTTATTGTTTTCATGTGGTGTCTTATGAATAACTGCTGTGGGTGTTACGTGTAAGTACAGGAGACTTGTACTTTTGGAAAATACCTTTAGCACAGTCTGTGTGGGTGAGAATGATTTCCCTGCAACCTTTGATTCTCTTATTTTTCTCAACCAATTATGGTCTTCTAAGATGAGACTGTGTCAACGGGCATTCTTGCAAGTTGGGAAAGTTCATGTTCTGGGCTCAAGAGAGATGTGATTCCTTCCTTTCTGTCTGTAAGGGCTGAGCAGTTACTCGGATAACACAGGAGAAGTCCTCAATTACAATCAATTTTCTCTCCATCAAAAAGTAAAATCTGTCATCTGCGTCCAGTCAAAGATAATATGTGATTCAGTTCTGAACAGGAGACAAAGGGGAAAAGCAGCATTCCTGTAGTAGTTACAGCTACCAAATTCCCTGCAACTTCTCCAACACTCTAATTTCTTTAAATGTGTTAGGAAGAAGCTCTTCCTCTCTTCCTGTTTGTATCTTAAGCTTGTAAAGGCAAAAGAAGGATTGCACCTCTTTCTTTTCCGCAAACTCAGCTCCCTCTCACTCCCTTCTGATGGAGGTCTTTGGGTAATACGATATATAAATATTTATTGCTCTGCCATAGAAAAGAGTTTATTTCTCTTCCCAGGGGCATTGGCCCCATGAAACATTACGAGTTCCGAATATTTTACTGCACAGTTACTCCACCAGGTGTTCCACCCCTCTTCATTATACAGCAGTTGAACATCACATTCCTCCTCAAGGATGCTGCATTGTTCTCGTGCTTTTCTAGGGCACATTTTTCTGGAGCCACAGAGTTATTTTTTTACTAACTAGAGGATATAAACTTCAGTGTGCCAACAGTGTTTGGGGCCAAGTGTCTAAATTTCAGCAAAGTGAGCAAACAATCTTTAAAATCTATTGCACTGAAGTTTCTAGTTATGTAGAGCTCTGTTTCACTTTACTGTCACCCAAGTCTTATACAGAGAGACTTCTGCTTCTAAAAACTGAGGGCTGCCTCCTCACTCAATTAGAACTTCCATATAGCTGTTGGAGTCTTTGAGGCTGTTCTTCTGAGCAGGAGTCAGTGGTGCTACAGTCACCTTGGCCAGTCTGAGACAGTTTTACTGCAAGAAGGACAATGACTGCTCCAGTCCTTGCAGCAGACTCGCTCAGAATGTATGGCTTTAAATAAACTCGGCAGGCCACTGTTTTCTGGCACGCCTCATAAATCTGCCTATATAAGTCTCAGTACATTCTGCCATCTATTACTCATGTCCATATTAGAGATAAAGTAATTCTCTTTGAAATTCCACTGCTGCCAAAAATCCAGTACATCATACTGCAGAATAAATACTTCTTCATGTTACACCCCCTTTATTTTTGTGTTTGACCCTTGCGTGGGAAAAGAGGGGAAAAGGTTGACAACTTCTGGGTTTTGGGATGGCTCCTGCAAACTTTGTGAGCCCAGGTGAAAGGGGAAGAAACTGATTTTGCAACACCCTGTGAAGTGAGTAATACCTTTAGCACAATATTTTGGAATAATTCTTACTCCTTTGTCATACACCTTGGAGCAAATGTGTGGCAAATTAAATTCAATTAGCAGCATTGTGGGTGAATTATAAAAACAGTTGCTTACACAAGCTTTAAATAAGGCTTTGCATCTTTGATACAAATCCGCACTTCTCTAGAGACTTTGGGATAACCTCTGTCTGAAAGTTCTCATCTGGAAAATTTCTTCCTTAATTTCAGGTTTATTTCATTTCTCACACCTTGAGGACACCTTGCCTTTTCTCCGAGTCCAGCAGCCTGCAGGACAGAGGCTGCAGACGGCCATCAGGAAAGCAGGCAGTGGTGTTCAGGTACTAAAAAATTAATCTAATCACTTTGGGGATCCATTTTAGATGACTAGGCAAAGCTTCAGCCATTTCCCTTGCTTGGGCTGGTGTGCTTTCTCTAATAAGGGAGGTAGGTTAAGTTATCTTCTCATCACAGCAATTAACACTTGCAGTGACTGCCAGACAATTTTGTAATGATTCAAGAAGAGCATCCAACTTCAGAGAGTGTTCCTGTACTTTGTCAGAGACGGAAGTTCACATTTCAGTGAGGAACAAGCCACTCCAGAGTGCCATTAGACCATCCTTGCTCATAGTGCACAGCATGCTGTATATTAACGTTCTTGCTATAAATAAAACATTCAGTTTATCCCATACATCTGTTTTTCACATCTAAGTGAACAGCCTTGGGTTAGAGTTGGGCATGTAGACAAAAAGCATCACAGCAAAGGTAGACAATAGACTACTCCACTTAATTCAGTGCAAATTAATCATTCCTGTAGCAGTTTGCTGCAGTGAAATTCACCCATTTGGCTGCCGTATAAACACTGAGACTGCATGTAGCAATGCTAATGAATAGTTTCAGGCACTTATTTACAGAACCTAACAAAAGAAAAACCAAACAAAATGTCTGTACACTTGCCATTTTTACTGTATTTGAATGCCAGAGAGCCTTCTGTCTCCTGCCATCTCAGCAGTGATTCTGTGTGTCAAGCAATAGCAGCAGAGGAGCATTGCTTTGTCACCATGGCATGCATATTTGATAATCCACTTGTGTTCCATACTACCCTTCCTTTCAAGAGGTTTTAAGGGGAATCATTTCAGATACGTGCAACTATTGTCTTGCTTCTTCGAGGATTACCTTTTCTAGCTTTTGTCTCTACTCACTGTGTGTCAGAGCATACTTCACCTCACATGCTTCCTGTAGGAGAAGTATGAACCATAATTTGGTGTATGTGGCAATAGCCTGCTGTTAAAATATGTTTACACATTAACATTTCAAAAATACAAACATACAAAGTGATTTTATAACAGGAAAATAGGCTGCATCACTTTTTACTTACATTAGTTTCAGTGTGACTTAACAGTACCTGCCATCAGCCTGAATTAAATAAAGCTGAACAAATTTTAAGCTTGGATAAGATATACTTGTATACGTTTATCTGGATTGTGTAAAACGGCATCATGGTCAAGGCTTCTGTTAATCCTGTACTATTCCAATGAACTCTGTAGACACAAGTAAGAGTAGAATGTGGCTTGTGACATTGTACTAGCAAAAAGAAAAGGATTGTTGCAAATAAACTCTGAATAAAAATGCAAATAAGAAATGAAACCAGTCATCTTTTAGTAGATGCTCTTCTGGAAATCTTTAGTGACAATCTCCAAAGTGACAAGCAAGTAAAGACAGGATTGTAATGGAATCATAACCAAAGCTTCTGTAATTTGCCAAAAAAGATAACATTTAATAACATCAGGTGACAGCAATCTTGAAATTCTAACAATTTAAAGCCATCCACATTCAGAAACAGGTTGAAAAATAACAGTGCAAATTGATATGACTCATGTAAAATTATCCTGGTCTAACAGGTTTTCTCCTGTTAAATGAAATATCATTAAAAGGCCCCTGCTAAGAAGCAGCCAAGTGATGCCTAGGGTCTAGCCACATTTTAAAAATACATCTACTACTTAGAATGGAATTCAATGAACATGGTTAATTCACTGTATACTCCTAAATAGCTAGACTGTGTCCCTAATGCAAACAGTGGAGGGCAGATGGAAGACCTGCAGTAGTCAAGTTAGACAATAAAAAAATGGATTAAAGTTTTAGCAAGTGGGCTAGAAAGAGCATAGGTCTCAGCCCAGCTAGATTCCAAAGACAGTAGTAAGACACTTTAATTACATGATTGATGTGGGCTTCAAAAGCAGGCACCAAATCCACAATGACCCCAAGGTCACAAGCATTATCTGAAGGATAAAAGAAATACCACAAATGGAAAGTACCACAGATGACACCTGAGACCTCTGCGCCAGTGAACTGATCAATAGCAACTCAGTTTTGTCTGTGTTAAGTTTAACAAAATTTGAAGTTACCCGTGATTAAATATCACAGAGGCAATTACACAAAACATCAAACTTCTTTGTAGGCTCTGAAGGGACTGAGAGGATATCCGAATATCATCTGCATACAAATGATACAGCAAACAGGGCAGCTGAATGCTGTTAAGTAAGGGAAGTATACAAACAGAAATCAAAATTGAAACATAGGAGAATCACAGCCTTCCTAAAGAATGGAATCCCTCCAGCAGAACTGAATTTTATCAATACGTATGAAACAGCAAAGACAAACTAGTCCAAGCTCTCAAATGGAATAAAAGAAAGGCCTGATAAATAGTCATTGGAAAGTCAACATCTAGTAAAATATATGACCTGCTAAGTAATTTAAATATTTTATTCACCTTCATTAATACATCTGGAAGCAAGAACTCCTGGTGAAAGAAGTGGCTGTATTCCATTTAAAAGGAAAAGCTTAATCTATGTAGATGTATCAGTGATGTGCTTGGCCTCTCTATGTGGACATCTGAAGTATTGTTAAATTGCAGTAACGTGCTAATATGGGAAGACAATGTACGATCGATGATTTTGTCTCTTGAAAGGCAGGGCAGCAATGACTTCCAGCATCTCATCTACCTCTGGAATTAGAAAAAGGCCAGGCACTGACAGAAAGTGGAGTTAGGTCACGGTTGAAGGAGTGAGAGCAACTTTGTGCACACATTCAGGCCAGATGGAAGCTCCACTTGACAGGGAAAAACATCAGGACAAGAGTAGGAAGAGCAAGCAAAGGTCTGCGAGTGGGAGAAGTTCCAGACAAACGGTGGCAATGGCCAAAAAAATCTAGGCCATTTCCAAAATTTAACATGGGAATTAATAATGATTTATGGCTGTAAGACTGATGTTAATTAAAGCAATTTTAGCAGTATCCTTATCACTTTGATTTGATGCTATTATAGCTAGCTGGGAAGAGCATACAAATTACCCAGAGAAGGACTTTTAGCTCACCTATGGGGTTTTTTTTCCTATCATGTTTGCATTTCTCGACCATGTTAGTGCAGGATCTGAGCCAAAAGCAGTCACAATGGAATATGGATAGAGGATGAAAACTTACTAAAACACAGAGGGATGGCAAGAAAGGACTGTAAAAGATTTCAACAGAAGGTAATGTCAGAGATGACAGCTTAAAATGATCTCTGAAGTTAAAAAGTTCACAATATCAGGTACCTAAATAGAAATCTGTGTATAAAGGTTTACTGGGGATTTTATATTGGTCTTTTGGAGGTTGGTTTTGGTTTAGTTTTTGTTTTTTAGAGATCTAAATGATCCCAAATACCAAATACAGAGAAAATAAATGCAAAGACGGTTGGTCCTAAAAAAAATCAATTCTTGGTTTCTAATAAATCAGGACAGAGAGGAGGGATCAACCATGGACCATATGTTTCCTCTGCCACCTTGATTTAGTGGCAAAAATTGACCTTTGCTCTTGGGTTCAAAAGTCCAGGCCTTCTGTGAGCTTCCATAATGAGATGTCAGCTGTAATGCAATAACATAATGAAACTCAGGTGTGGATTCAGCAGGACAGCCAAGGGGGATGTGACCTCCTTCTCCCCCTGCCATTCCCTTTCCTCGTGTATTCTGCCTGCCCACGCCCATGCCAGCACTGGAAATGGGACTGCCTGCTTCCAGGCCCATGTGGTCCTTCTGTGAGCCCAGCAAGGAGGCAAGAGAGGCCCAGACCCTGCAGGAGAAGATCCAGGACTCAGTTCTCCTGCGTGGATCAGGTAGTGCTGGCCCTTGGAATGGGGCTATCAGCCTATCAGCCTCTGCTGTCTACAGGATTAGCTGCAGGAATGGGTTGTGAGAGCCTGGTGGGACTCAGAAATACTTCCCAGCTCCAGGCACAGATCACAGCCATATTACAAATATCACATATGACAAATACTGAATGTGCAGAATGTGAAGTTTTGCTTCCCATCTCTGCCTCCATGGCCTGATGTCCATAGGAAGAAAACTCCAGAAGGTGCATGGAAGGGCTATGAGAGGGTTCAACTTGCTCAGGTCAGGTCCCACATCTGAACAATCAGTGCCTGTGGAAATTCAGCCATGGTGGGCAAAAACTTCCATGTGTGATCCCATATCAGTAACATAAACACCAAGACAAAGAATTAGTAATTTGATCAAAAATTGTCTACATTTTGCACATGAAATAGAACAGTTTGGACAGTAAAGACAGAGAAATTCACTCTAAGTCCTTAGGAATTCCTGTACAGAACAAGATTCTAGTTATACTATATATATCTAGTTATAGTTTTTTGATTGCGAAAAAAATCCAAACTTGCATCATCTGTAGATCAGGGAACAACCTTAACTGCATGTGTACATGGTTTGAAATATATCCTTATTTTAACTATTGTGAGTAGTTACAATGAACACCACTGCTTCCTCTATTTCTTTTATAGAATTCTTCCTTTGTTTTTAGTTTTGTGTTTGAATTTTTTCTTACTTGGTTTGTTTTGTAAGGTTTGGGTGGGTTTTTTCTGAGACATCATCAGAAATACAACTATAATATTTGCCTTTAAGTCCCTTCTTGAAGTTCCCTCCTGGCTATGTGGCATATGAAAACAGCTCTTAACTCTTTCTAAAAGCTTTGCCAGGTCACTAACTGTTTCATAACATTCTGGCCATTCTATAAGGCATAAAATATAAAGCAGACATGAGTGTTTCACATTGTCTCCTAACCACCAGAATGACATGAAGAAAATACATGGCCCCAGAATGACCTTCTCATTAGTCCTTCTTGATGTTGCCTTGATTTCTGGTTAAATATTATTTAGATCAGAAATAAGACATGAAAACACTGGTATTCATAAAAAGCTTCTAAATTTTTTACACACTACTTTCACATCTCTAGTTTTGGAATTTCCAGACACTTAGGCTTCAGAAAGTTGAGAATTAAGCTGTCCTGTTTTGTAAACCTGGGAGAAACAGTCTCTGCTTGTTTTCAGCAATATCTATATGCTTATGCTCCTGTTATCAGTTTACATGTGCAACTATGTTCCTATGGTCAGAATTGGTGAACTGATTATGCTTCAGTGGGAGCAGTTAATTTGGAAGAGTTCTTATTTCTCTTCTTTCCTATGTTTTCATATTTTTGGGAACAAATGCACTGAGAGATTCCTTAAAAATCTGCATTGTTTGATCAGGAGTCATACAGGTGTCCTCTGCCAGGTCTAGATACAGTGGTCTGAGACATAGCAGCCCAGCTGCAAACAGCTTATTACTTGCAGCAACAGTAAATATTGCAGTAAAAACAGTAAAAAGTTCTTCACTGGCAGCAGATTCTTCACTGGCAGCAGTTCACAGTTCAACACGCAGGAGGCAAGCAGTGTTGAGCACTGACAGCTCAATGCCAGCTAGGTAGTGTTCCCCTAAGCCAGAAAGTCAGTTTTCTGTTTTCCATATCAAAAATGCCACAAAAGGAAGGACTTTTCTAGTTAAAATCCATCCTGACAGGACTGGTGTGTTGAAAAGAGACACACTACCTTTCTCTATCAGCATGGCCACAAGGTTGCAAGCTTTTTCACCCCTCCATTTTGTCCTTTTTCACCAAAAATTCTTGCCTACCTTTGAGTGCAAGCTCTGTAGCATCTTTGTCTTTGGGCACTGCCATCAGGCCTTGGCCATTATGTCTACATGCAGCAGTTACAGCAGATGCCATTGCAGTCTAGCCAGAACCAAGCCTCAGGCCAGACCCAGCTGTACGGGGCACCCACACACATCAGCTCTGCTGGGAAAAGCTTGACATTTCCCCTCCTAGCCTTGGAGCTCGTGCAGAACACACCTGTGTGTGCTGGTCCCTGCTTGCCTTCTCCGTGTGGCCACAGCGGGCAGGGAGCCCATGCCAAGCCTCAGTGCCGCCGTATCCTTCTCCCAGCCCTGCCAGGCACGGACACACGCTGCTACTGCTGCTATTTCTGTTGCTCAAGAGGGAGGCAAAAATAGCACATGGAACTTGTAATGCCAAGACTCCCGGGGCATTTTGGCCTGCCTGTGGCATGGCACTTCTTACGAAGCTATTTCCTGGGTCACCAGTTGACCTTGGAAAAGGAATGCTGGCCCTGTCTAGGCGAACTGCCCCAAAATATTCCTGCCATGAGGCAGGGCTGGTGGCCTGGTATGCACAGGGCAGACAAGCAGGGAGCTGTCTAGAATACCAGTGACACATGCTGGCAGAAAATCACCACTGCATGCTTTTGCTAATTTGGCTATCTCTCCTTGTGCTCATTTGTGAACTGGCTTGGATTGGCCTTGCCTGGTGATCCAGCCGGTGATGGCTCTGATACCTGAATCATGGCTGGTGACGGCTGCTGCAAGAGCTTCCAGGGGCTTCTCCTTCCAGCAGAACTTGCACCCTGACTTTTCAAAGCTGTCACTAATTTTTCATTACTGTGATACGTGCACTAGGCTGCTGTTCTTTATTCTAGTGACGCAGGTAACTTCCACAGAACTAGTACAGAGAAATTCTATCCTTTCTGGTAGTCAGGTTAGTTGATGCACTCCATGGTAAAAGACTCTTCAGATTTTTCATCACAAATCTCTCACAGCTTTGCTGTTTGTTGTAAGGCTTTGATATCCAGCAAAAAGAAACACCCTCAAGCACCAGAAGTGTCTTTTTTTTTCTCTAAAACTCTCTTCTGCTACAGCTGAGCTACAAGTTAAAGAAGTTTACACATTTCCTTCTTTTTAGCATGTACATCATATTATATTATAGTAATTATAATTATAATTATTATAACAAATTATAATTTTAACTTTAATGACAAACAAATTATAATTTTAACTTTACTTGAAATATCCCTAAGAAATAAGACACCCAAATGATGTAATTTCACTGTTGTGCTGTTTTTTTGTCTGGAGTAGAGTTAATTTTTTTCACCATGGCTAGTGTGGGGCTGTGTTTTGGATTTGTGCTGAACACTGGGTTGATAACATAGAGATGTCTCTGTTATTCCTGAGCAGGGCTTACACAGAGCCAAGACCTTTTCTGATTTTTGTGCTGCCACACTGGAGAGGAAACTGTGGCTAAAAGGGAAGCTGGGATGAGGCATGGCTGGGACAGGTGGCCCAAACTGACTAAAGGGATATTCCAGACCAGGGCTTCACATTCAGTATATAAGTGGGGGGAAAAAGGAGAAGGAGGGATATTTGGAGTGCCTGCATTTTGTCTTCCCATGTAACTGTTGCTTTGCTTAAGTGTGTGCCTTTAGTTTTCCCTATTAAACTGTTCTTTTCTCAACATACAAGTTTTCTGGCTTTCACTCTTCTTATTCTCTTCCTGATCCCACTGGTGGGGGAACGAGTGAGTGCCTGTCTGGGACCAGGATGCTGGCTGGGGTTAAACCACAACAACTATAATTAAAACTGAAGCTGCAAAATAAAGTACTAAAAAGTTTAGTACTAAGAGTACTAAAATGAAACAGTCAAGGTTGGCTGTGTGATCATAAGTGGTCTCTAGTCAATACGAATTCTGGAATTATTTGAAAAAAAATCTGTTTGAAACCGCTGATCTTTCTTCTGACAGCGGGATCCCCTGCACCACAGAGCTCACAGATCAAAACAGAAATAGTGATTCTCTCATCTTGTGGTCTTCAAGTCTAGCTCTGTAGGACTGCAGGGTGGGGAGGTTAGATTAAGAGAAGTAGGCTTTGAATTTTTGTTTGCTTATCTTATATGTGGTATTAATTACTCTGCCAGGGGATAGAATAATATTGCTTTCAAACATGTCAGTGCTATGGACCAACAGGCTCCAATCTCAGCCATGCTGACTTGTCTGCCCACAGACCGTAAGCTCTCTCTTGACAGCTGCATATCCACCCTTTAAGGCAGCATTTTAAACCAAAAAATCCCCTCAAATTCTAATCCCCTAGCTCTGTTTTCCACCAATCTTAGAAACTGCATAACATTTCATTAGAAATTTTCCTGTGATCATTGGCCAGAGCATATCATCTTTATTCCATACTTTTCCACTACAGACTACAAGTATTGGTTATTTTCATTTAAAAGATTTGTATGCACCCATGATCACTGTATTTGGATGCATGACAGTACTATTCCCAGCTAGAAAAGGATCCAAATAGGACCAAGAGAATATGATGGAGTAGCCAAGAAAAAAACCAACATCTTAAATTTGTTTCTTTTGTAGGTATTTTGTTAGGGCGAAGACCTTTTAAATCAGGCTTGCTGGCAAAATGCATGATAGCCATACAAATTGCAAAGCCTGGCAAAAGTGCTTCCAAATTAAAGAGCCTGAAATCAAGAGATGATGAATGTAGATCACATTCAGATCCTTGAAACATTTGCAGTTGCAGAAGCTAACCTGGCCATACCCTAAAGCATAAGTCTTTAATTTCTCTAATGACACTAAGGACTATAGGTGATTTTTAGAGATTAATGGTGTACTGAATGCATTCTGAATGGCTGGGACATATTGCACCCACCAAGTCAGTCTGAGAAGGAAAAAAAGGCCTTCTCTTGTTTTCACAATGCTAAAGCCCAAGTACCTTTGTGTTGATGATGTCAGGAGTATAAAAATTACCCCACAAATGACAGTTCTTGAAAAAATCCAATAATAATGATAATAACAACAACAACAGCAATAATAGTGAATGTCTGTGGTAGCTAACTTGGGATCCAACAGCAGCATTTTCTCACTGTGGAACATCTGTACCTTCTGCACTCAGCTGGATATGCTTGTGCCATGAATTTGAGGCACCTGAGGCTCTGATTCCCATGACCTACTAACAGTCATGCAAAGCAAAGAACTTGTATAGCACAACAAATTCCTGTCTTTGTATTTCCCTCCTGACAGGCAGGGCCAGAGAGCTAGAGCTCTTGTGCTGCTTACAGGGCTTTTCATGCAGGAGTTATTCTCAAAAGACTCTTTCCATAATGTTTAAGATCCTTTTAGATAGAAGAGTGGCTCAAAAAAAAAAAAAGAAAAGGTCTTGATGTACTTGATAATCAGTTTTGTTGTGTACCTTGCAAAATACTAGGACACCAAAGTATTTAAGAATTAAGGCAGCAACAAATTTGTGCATTAGATTTTGAACATGGCTATATTCCAGCAGTGAAAAATAAATATTGTCAGAGTGACAATAAAATGATGACCATTGAATAAAAAAGATCAGGATGTGTCAGGTATTATTAGCCAAATGCAAGATAATAAGGACATTTTCATTTTGAAACATGATATACAAGAATGGTGAGAAAAGCTGACTATTTGTTACTCCAAATAAGAAAATACTTAGTTTTTATAATTGATATCAATGTTACTTAGATCTTGACCTTCTTCCCTTGAGATTCCAATAGACACCAAATCAATTTCATGTTAACCATATCAACTGGTTTCAGCCACTGCTTTATAACCAAACCCCAGAACTGGTGCTGATACATCTAAGGTTGGTATTTCTGTGATTATGAAAAAGGATTCTCCCAGGTTTATATGCCAAAAAAGCAGGCCAGGCTTTAATCAGTGATGCAAACAATTTATGGCAAGCATCTGAAAACAGATGATTAATAGAGGCAAGAGAGAAATTATACTAAGGAAAATCATACTAATTAATGGTCATAGCATATGAATAATCTAATTATCAAGGTAACATGGATGGCAAGAGAGAGCTTTGATACAAACATGGAGTACACCAGTGGATATTAAATGGACAAGTATTACTGAAAGTGTGGTTGGATTTTGGCATGTATTGGCTGCAGTACTTACAAATTCTTAACAGAGTATCTCATGTTGGCATGAAGCATGCCCATATGGAGACAAATCTGTCAGAAGTAACTTTAAGTGGTACATAACTATAAACCTAAAGATTCTGAGAGAAGGAGCTGCCAGTTTTCATCAGCTAGATCAACTTGGCCTACTGCTAATGAAGTAAAAGTCAGAAGCACAACCCTCAACTATGCAATACTACTCTTGAGGTTATAGAGTTTGGCTTTCCATCCTATAGACAAACATATCTGAGGGATCTGACATCAGTTGTAAAGTCAGAAATGCTACAAAATATTATCAGAAAAACGGGCTTTTGTGGGTGGAGATTCTTAGAAAGCAACTCTCAGAGAGAGATCTGGGAAGAGCGAGGTGGGACAAAGGCTTTTTTAGCATGTCTTTCAACAGGCTTAAAGCTTTTAATGGTTGCTAATTAGAAGCTCATTCAAGATGTAATTGAACCCATAGCTGGTTTCAGGTTTTGAGTATCATTTGTACCTACTAACTGACCTGTAGGTCCTGGGGTATTTTTTGTTGCCTCTTTCCTGCCTGTATTGAGGCAGAGTGGATCTGGGTGCATCTCAGCTTCTCCGAACTTCCACCGAATTTCACCCTGCCGTTCAATGAGCAGGTGTGGGGCAAAGCAGCTCAGTGGCAGGATCATCCACGTGCAGACTGGGAATGCAGACACACGAGATCCACCCAGGAAAAAGGTTAATAAGAGACTCATTTCTTAAGCTGGACAATGCCAGTTCTGGAAGGGCAGAAAGAAATAAGGAGAGGCTGTGTAGCCAGGTGTCAGTGGCTTAATTACTCGTGTTAGACTGATGCACTCCAAAGCTGTCTTTGATTTGGGTGAAGTCCAGCCCACTCTTTCCTTGCCTTCCCCAGTGTGCAGCTTCTCGGCATGGGCACCCTGTGGGAGCACAGCCTTGTGAGTCCAAACCCAGGACCTCCTCTTTCCAAACCTCAGCCACATGAGTTTGCTTTAGCCAGTCCATGGCTAGTCAGCTATTATAGCTTATAATACAAAGGCCATTACTACCATTACAGACAATAAATCTAGATAAAATGGTGCAGGTCCTCTATGCATCCCCATGCCTTCATTTCCTCAGTTCCTGGACAATTCTTTAGGCTGAAGCACAATTTTTCCAGGTTACTTCCTTTCTTCTCTCCCTCTTAAATGTGCCTCTCTGCCAGTCTCTGGAATCTGCTCTTTTTCAGGAAACCAACCTATTAATTTTGCTTCATCTCTCCAAAATGGCTTCTTAGACTTTGGTGGCTGCCAGCCTCTTTTTCATTTTGGTAGGTTGATTTCTCATTGGCTTTTGCTTCCTGGAAACTGATCCACAAACAAGGAGCTAACTCCCCTTAAGTTAATTTTAAGGGCCAACACTTTTTTTAGGATAGCATTTCACACAAAATGGGCATCTATGGGGAAAATGGCAAGAAATTATGAGAGAGCAGGAAAGGCACAAAAATCCCTTCAGAAAATACATGCTGTTTTCCACTTACTGCATTTATTCTTACATAAATTTATATTCTTACATTGGTATTATGGAGGAGAACAGACCTATGTGTTGTGATTAGGAGCACACTGAGCTGAAGATTCAGCAGCATCCCCACTGTGAGAGCCTAAGCATGCTGATGTCACCCTGCCACAGCCTGGGGCTCCTTCAGAGTTCCTGGGGCCAGGACAAGCTGTGACAGAGCACACAGGGCTACCAGGAGCAGCCTGTGACACCCTTGGTGCAAGGGGATTGAGGCCATGAGTAACTTTTGGTGGCAGAATGCACATGGCTCTGAGCAGACAGTGAAGATGTGGATTCAGAGAAATGCTTGTGGAAAGAGGGCAGAGGAGACTCAGAAGGGAAATTGCATTGATCAGTATTTCTGTTTGCACTGAGGGAGATCCAGGCTTGAAAGCCTCTGCACTGACTTCTTTGAGGCTGCTTATTCCTATTAATTACTAATTACTCACACTAATGAAGAGAAGGAAGATACGCTTCCAAGTATGATTAGAAAACCAGTGCTTGGGAGCTAACTCAATGGAGCTGCAATGATGTCCCTGACTTCTCAGTATGAAACTGGATACCTCTTGTCACCTTTTTATGGTGTGCTTCTGAAGAATTTATGGGAGCTAAAGTGAAATAAAATATTAACCTTATTTAGAAAAAAATACTAGGCTGAAACAATCATATGAAAGCTATCTACAAACTGTCTGGTTCTCTGTGGAAGCTTATTTCAAGAACACATATTTATCCAGAGGTTTTAACTGCAGGGCTTTTATTAGACATATGAATCCTAAATAGCATTTACTTGTTCTTTCTCTAAATGTAAGAAAGTAAAAGGAAAGAGAGGAAAAATAAGCTGAAAACCCATGATTCCAGGAAAGGTAGCTGCAACTTACACCATGTTTACTGGTTTTACCATATCCAAATACTACAGTCATCTGGCAGTCAGTTGCTGCCAGAGAAGAGAACAGTGAGGGTATGTGAGAGGTTCTACTCTGCAGACACCCAGCAGACCCATGAGCCTTTCATTATATTTTTCTCTTCCCTATCCAGTTGACAAGGTGAGCAACAGAGTGACTTTAGTCACTGGCACCTGGTGTCGAGCCAGGGACAACCCACCACACTGTCCTAGCTGCATTTCTAAAGCAACAAAAAACCCCACCGTACACATTCAGTTTAGCATCTAAATTTATTTTGTAATATATGGAATATTAAGTGAAAGATTTTGATGTTTGGTTTCTGAAACTGACTGCAGCAGAAGTCATTGACAGGAAAGAAAACCAAACAACCCTACACTGAAATTTGCTGTTTGGCAGGTACCAAGCACTCTCAGCTTTGAGGCACCCGTGCAGCTGAGTGGAGAGAAGGGCATAGCCTTCCTCAGGCTGGAAGTGCCTGGTGCAGTTCTGGCCAGAAACAGAGTGACACCTTGCTCATCACATCGCTTGCTCTGCTGCCCATGTAGAGAGGACAGCATCAGAAGTGGGGAGATACTTGCTTTTAATGCTTGGCCATGAATCACACTTTAGTTGTTGAGATATTTATGTCACTCTTTTCTCCCTTCTGCTGCTTTTTTGTTCTGTTAAGGCTCTTAGATCATAGCTCTGAGACACAAACAATCAGTTAAGGTATATCTTTATATTGTCTAATACAACAATATTCTGAATATAGCCTAATACTTCATTTACTACAGTATAAATTATACCACTCTAACAAATATTGGGTATATAAAGGAACATCCATTATTTCTGTGTTATCTCAGCTAAAATTCTTGTGCTGCATTATACCACATTTCTCATCCCTGTTATTTAAAGCAATTTACAACAAATGTGATGTGAAACTTCAGAGAAATCCCAAGCAATGCATTTTACGTTGTCTGACAGAAAAAACAAAAAAAAACAAAAAAAAACAACCACCCAGCATTGATTTGAACATCCAAATAACATCATCTACTCCTAGTGCATATAAAGCTCAAATAAATGCTCCTCTTTCTAGAGCAAAAAACCCCAAAGGGGCTGAATCTTATTTACCATGAAGGAGGGCCTATTGACCTAAAAGCCCTTGGTCTCAGTGTGTCTGTGGTGACCATTTGCACTTCCTCTGCTTCCTCTGGAAGCAGTCGAGCTGCAAAGGCACAAGCAAAGGGACAAGGTACTGAGTCTGTGTCTCAGTACCCTCTGCACCTGCTCAGCTCCCAGCATGGACTATGAGGTGACACAAGTGTGACCAGTCAATGGGAACATTCTCACACCTCAGCAAAAGTCTTGGGGACCTGGATGGCCTCTCTGTCCCTCCACTGGATGTGCTGACCATGTGGACATTGGTTGAAGAATTCAAGCTCACCTTCCGCTCATTCAAATATTAAGGGAAATGAGCAAATCCTCTGTGTGGATCATCTTTTTCATTTTTATAGTACTTACAAATAGACACAGTGGAGTAATCCTGACAAAGTCAGGTTTCACCAATGCAGGAAAAACAAATAAGAGCTACAGAAGAGTTAAGAGTGTTTGTTCCTGTGCTTCCATGGAGTAGATGAAGTGTAGGTCTCTTGCACAATATGCTCGTGTACTTGGATTCATTTCATCCTGCACTCACTCCTCTGCAATCTGCTTACCATGACAAAAGTCACTAGAGATGCAAAGTGCTGTGATAATGGGAGAGCTGCAGGTAACTTCCAGTCAGTCCCCTGTGGCACATTTGGAGTTTACTAGCCATAAGATGTAGTGGCTTCTCCATGCAATTGTCGCTGACTCCACATTTCTCCTTCAGTAAATCTATGCAACCATTGAAAAGTAAAATTCAGGTTTACCTTAAAGAGTGCTGAGCACATCCCTCTTTGTGTGCCTCATGTTTATCCATCTTGCAATCTTGGGAAATCAGTTTTGGCTTTTGTTATAGCAATCTCACTGCTGGAAGCAAACCAATCATTTGGCTACTGGAAATTTTATGTAATTAGTAATTTATGGCTCCTAATTTTCTCAGACACTTTTTGCAAGTGAAGCTGCAAATAACATCATGCCAAATATTAAACCTCTGGATGCAGCATATGCAGCCTTTCACAGACCAAAATGATAACTCCTTAGGAGTTTTACTCCCTTGAGAAATGTTTCTTAAGAATGATTTCTCTGTATGTAAAGTGCTGGCATAAATTGTAATCTAGCAAATTTAATAATTAATGATATTTTTTAATTATATGGTTTTTTTTACCATTGTGTTTTTATCAATCAGAGAATGTATTACTGTAGTAGTAGTTTTATTTCTCCTAAGACACACATTTGAAATTACTTCATGGGGTAAACTTTTAAAAGCTATGCTGCATGTTTCTTTTTCTCAGCTGTTTGCAAGTTGCCCAGGTTACCTCTGGTAACACACTATGGAAGATAGAGAGATGTGAAACCTTTTCATCCATCTTGTTACATTACCCTTAAATTATCCTGTTTTCAAAAAAAAGAGGATTGTGTTTAACATTTCCTTTCATTTTGTTCTGCTTTTAAGTATCCTTAACACTGTGCCAAAATTAAAGTCAAAAGTTAACACCATACTAATGGGGTTAATGTGTGGTCAAAGTCTGCTTTTTTTCTGCCAGAAAAGCATTTGACATTATTCTTGTTGAATAGAGACAGTCAGCAGTTGCAAGCCTGCAGCTGGGAAAAGGAAAACCAGGCTGTTTGCACACACTGATTGCTGTGTTTCTTTGTTCCAGGCAGGGCAGGCTGTGCCAAGAGGAGGTTTTATTCCTACTTCCAAGTGCCATGCTGCTGCTTTGCAGTGCAAGGAGCACTTTGGAGGCACAAGGGCCTCAGGTATGAATATAATGATGTGACTGTTTATTCTCTGTGTTGATCCACTCTAGCTCTATTCCAGCTTCATCCCAGCTGATTTCCATGGTGCTACATTGCCCTCACTCAGCCTGGCAGCAGCGTGTTGATGGATCAGGAATCCTTTTCCCCAGTCTGCAGTGCACAACAGTGAATTTTCTAGGTAGCCTGTTTGGAGACCACTGCATTCCCTTATGCTGTAAGACAGATGAGGATGAACAGGAGCCAAAAGGAAAGGCAAAACCTAGAGAGAAGCCATCTGCCCTCTTTTCACCTTCTCACGGAAGTCTCCTGGTAGTGATACTGTGAGCTTTGGATCTGGCTAGAAGGGGTCAGCTGAGTTGAAGAAGGAAACAATTTGCAATACATGATTGCCCATTAGAAACTCAGTAGAAAAGAGAGACAACAGTGATGATGTTCCTCTGGTTTACTTTCTACCTTGGCTTGTACCCAGAAGAGAATTGGGAGAGATGAAGGTACAGCCATGGCACCGGGAAACAGGCTGATGTCTGTGGCCTCAAGGACATGAGGATGCAGAGTCAGGATATCCATACAGCTGCTAGGAAGGTCCCATGGCTCCAGGAGGTCCTACAGACAAATGCTTTATATTATTCTTGCCTTTCAAGGACTTGCAAGTCTCACCTACAATAGTGACACCTGCTCTCTTTTCCGTATGAGATTCACAGGCCTGGGAGTCAGACTCTATCATCACTGTGCCCAATTATTTTTTAGAGAAAACATCATCCAGAGGCGATATTAGTTGTACATAGAAGAGGTTTTGAGAAGCTAATGTGTGTGCTTCTCAGATCTTCAGCTTGGTCTTAAAGCAAAATTGATTATTTAATTAAATCAGCCATACACAGGTTCTCTCCATGGGGGGCTTTGCTGTGGGAGTGTGGATTTGGACCGGGAGGCAGCACCAGGGCACCTCTTTGACCAGCCCTGTCCTGCAGATCCCAGAAAGATAGGCCAGGCTGGTCTGGGGATGGAAACCAGGGTCAGCCAGAGGCCAGCCATCCATGGGCACCCTGGGGCTCAGCCAGGAAAGGATCCTGTGGGATGGGATGGGATGGGATGGGATGGGATGGGATGGGATGGGATGGGATGGGATGGGATGGGATGGGATGGGATGGGATGGGATGGGATGGGATGGGATGGGATGGGATGGGATGGGATGGGATGGGATGGGATGGGATGGGATGGGATGGGATGGGATGGGATGGGATGCGATGGGATGCGATGGGATGGGATGCGATGGGATGGGATGCGATGGGATGGGATGCGATGGGATGGGATGGGATGGGATGGGATGGGATGGGATGGGATGGGATGGGATGGGATGGGATGGGATGGGATGGGATGGGATGGGATGGGATGGGATGGGATGGGATGGGATGGGATGGGATGGGATGGGATGGGATGGGATGGGATGGGATGGGATGGGATGGGATGGGATGGGATGGGATGGGATGGGATGGGATGGGATGGGATGGGATGGGATGGGATGGGATGGGATGGGATGGGATGGGATGGGATGCGATGGGATGGGATGCAATGGGGATGGGATGGGATGGGATGGGATGGGATGGGATGGGATGGGATGGGATGGGATGGGATGGGATGGGATGGGATGGGATGGGATGGGATGGGATGGGATGGGATGGGGATGGGATTAGGGCAGTGCTGGCTCAGCAGGACCCAGGGCCAGGCACAGCCAGGGCTGCAGCACCCAGTATCATTGCATATCAGAGAAGTTCTCATTACCAAGTGAAACAGAATGTTTTAGTTAATCCAGTAGAGGAGGGGTACTTAATTAATTTCTACCGGGGTCTGCTGGGAAATTCTTCTAAGGTCTGTTAATTCTTACTGAGATTTGATCAGCAGGAAGCAATGCACTGGTTCTGCTCTGCCTTCACAGTTCACAGCTACTTTCTGAGGGAGTAGGGTAATGGGAGGAACTCCCTAGCTGCCTGCAGATAAGGTGAGGTTTGGGTAAAATGTGCTCATGAGCTGGATGAGAAGCTGCTATTTGAGTACCAGCACAGCACTATGTCTTCAGAGATGTAAATTAAAGTTACAGGTGAGAGCACAAATAAAAATGAATAGTTTGTTCCACCTTACAATTTTTTCCAGCAGAAAAGCCTGCTTAGCAGGTTCCTGATCTCTCCCTTGTCTCACCTCCATCAAGGCAATGACCACTGCAATTTCCCAGCCCTTAAGCCAAGCTGTTGCAGCTCTTTGTGGAGACAGTCCTTGACCCCAGTCAGTGAAATCATCCATTTTTTAAAACAAGTTAGGAAAAGAAAAAGGAACTATTTCAAGAGTAGTCACACTGAGCACTTACAGAACCATGGTGCCATGGAAGTGGAATGGGGCAAATAGCTGTAAAACCCTTCTATGAACCTCACTCTTAGAGCAATCTGACACAGAAATACCCAAATGACCACAGCTCCCACCAGAAATTCCTCCAGATCATTGTATCACCACGGGTCCCACCTGCTTTCCATTATAAAACCCAGTACCATGTTGTTTTCGAGATTATTGTGCTTCCTCCAAACAGACCAGAAATGCAGATGCTAGAAGGATGAATCTGTGGAAAATTATTCATCTACAATAAGTCAGGTGTTCCTAAACACAAGGGCATAAGGGATGTTTTGTTTTAACTGTACGAAATTGTTCTTGCAGCCCTTTATTTGGGGGAAGTTTCAAATTCAAAATTCCCCTGTCTTAAAGAACCCTGATTCCCACCCCACACGGGTACCAGAGGCCAAGGAATTGAGGCATATATACACAACCCTATTAAGGTTACATGTGCAGCATCAGTTTTGGTATTTCCTAGTTTTTGTATGTTTGCCTGAACAAGCATGATCTACTGTCCTGTGGGCTGCTGGAGGGAAACAGATCTCAGTCAGTCTTTTTGTCTTCACATAACTTCATTAGGTCTGCATGTCTGTTATAGAAATGTCTAAATCAAAGCTGTTCATGTGAAGAGAAGACAACTGCTTTAACTGACAGCAAACTTTCTCTGATTTTATACAAGGTCATCTGCATATAAGTTAAGCACAAGAACTGCAGTTATCAATGTATCTGGTGACAACTTACTACACTGTCCAACTGGTTTGGTTTCTGTGTTTCAAGAGCCAGCCAGGAGCTAAATTAATCCAGCTAACATTACTTGTACTTTTAATCTAACGCAAAAACTGAATTTCAGACTTTTAAAAGTGAAAGACAAGCATCTATCCATCTGTGGTACTACCTAACTGCCCATACTGGGTAACTGGAAATAATAGCAGACAATACATTTAATTTCCAAGGCTGAACAACCAGAAACCATTACAGGAATATGGAAGACACGAGTAAAGCAATTAAGATAAGTGGAATGTCTTTCATTACTTGTATCAAACAAGTGAACTATTCAGAAAGACGGGCCAAGTTGGCAAACTTGCTCAAAATAAATGACCAATGCAACTTTCCATGTATGCTTACTGAAACTCAGACACTGCTAGCAGGGCTGGCTTCTTGTCAGCCTACTCCTGTGGCACTCAGCTCCTGTTTAAATAAGGACATTACTTGCTTTGAGTGAAACGAAAGTTAAACTGACAGTCAGAAATGTAAAGGAAATGACTAAATTTTGTTTGTAGAGAAAGCTGAGAACTTATTTGCAAACACGTAAGGAGGAAGCAGCTTCGGTTCAGTGGGACTGCTCCAATGTGAGTTGTTACTCATTTGCTGAAGTGTTCACAAGATCAGATCACAACATCCAGAAACTCAACTGCTACACCCAAACATTTTTCTCACAGCACCCAGTTCTGAGTCATTGCTCTCCAGGGAGAGCAGACGGTGTAGAGCAGAAGTCATTGTGGTCAGTGTGTGGCTTATTTAGTAAAAGAACTTATCTTGCTCATTTTCCATGATTCATATTTCAAGACTGCATTATTAATCTCTGTCAGACTAGATTTATACTAAATCAAGAGCTGCAGAAAGGCTTGTCATTTGTTCTAATGCCTAATGCGAGAACACTAACCCCACACTTAATTTGGGATCAATATATTAAGTTTACCAATGATCAGTATTTTCAAAAGATACAAATGATTTGGGCTAGCTCCATCACAGAGATTCCTTCGGGCAGTGTGACATTCAAAAAGTAGGTCCTCCACCCTTCTGAAAATCCAGTGGCTCCCTGAGACGTGTCAGAAGGGTCTCCTGAGACCCTGTGCCAGTTTGCCAGTTATTTTAGTTATCCTGCGGAGAAAATGCCATCTAGCCTGCTGCTGTTTGCTACCATCCCTATGGAGCCTGCAGAGCTTTTGGACGTGGGTAAATAATGACATTATCCTCTGTCATAACGTTTATTTAGCCAGGAGTTGACCGACTGGTAGTGGGCAGCCTTAAGACCAATGCTCATTCAATTCATGAGGCTGAAGAAGTAAAAGGTAGCTCTGAAACACGCACTCCCAGCAGATTCCAGCAGATTCCAGCAGCCTTTCTGCCTGCTCACTGCTGCCCAGGGAACCTTCCTGACCCCCAGGGCTCCTGGTGGGAACTGAGGGGAGAAGCAGCTCCAGCAGCTCACAGGAGCCTATGGCTCTGCAGAAAGTAGCAAGATGTCTCCATTAAACAATGCAAAATTTACACTTGAAAACACATCAGGAGAGCTGTGGAAAAAATGCAGTAACATTTTTTAAATACCTCAGTCAATTCATTCAAAAAATATACATTGGCAGGAGGAGGGGAAGTAGTTTAATAATTTTAATGGCCAATACTTAAGAAAAGATTAAAGGTCTAATACATTAAAAAGGAAACTCTGCTGATGGTAATCAGTTTTGCTGCTTTTATGCATCATTTTGTTCCGTGTTTGTGTATGAAATGAGGTGGGGAGGTGGGGTGGGGGAAATTTGAAGATTTAGGGAGATTACTGCTTTCATGAGAGTATTTTATTGCACTTCAGCAGTTCTGGATTTAACCAGAAAATCCAATTGTCGAAAAAGGATGAAACAATCTGTTTTTCCTCTAATCAATCACAAGGTTGCAGGACACATTAAAATAAATTTGCGACTGCCATTCTTCTTCCTTCCCATTGCTGTCGTAGCAAATGATCATCCAAAAGCTGACTGACACTTCCCACATCAGCCCTGATGCCTGCTGCCCTCCTTCTTTTACCAATTCTTATGATTACAATCAAATAACTTCAGAGCTGTTGCGAGAACATGGAGAAAAGCCTTCTGGCAGATGAAGCATTTCAGTACTAATAAAAATTTAACCCAAAAATATTAGCAAAATTACAATCAGTCACATGAAGCAGTATGAGCAGAGTAACAAATACTGTGAAGTATTCCTCCTAGCTTTTGTCTGCAGCTGACTGCTACTCCTAAGCTAGTTGTAACCCCAGATAAAGCAAGTAGCAATGAAAATCAAAAGCAATGTGCTCAGATCAATAGGGATTGCAGAATCGTTCCCTGCCATTGCAACAAACAGGAATGGCGCAAGCCACCATGCTCCTGTGCAAAGTCTCAAATCCAAGGTAAGTAGAATTTCACATCCCAATTCAGGACACCAGAAATGTGCACCTCATGCAGGCCACTGGCAGGCTGCTCATGGTCCCCAGTCAGATTGGTTCCTGTGACTGCCATGGAAACACACACCAATGCTGAGGTGCAACTCATTGTCCTGTACGTTGGAATCTAGATTGGAATCATCTAGGCTATATGGCAGTGTTAAAGGCACTACAGCAAATCCTTGCTGAGGAAGCTTTCTCTTCTTCTGAGACCAGGTAGAGAATAGATAATAGGTATTTAGAAAGTTAAATTTAGATTAATTCCATCCAACATTGACTTTTAGGAGAAGCAGTTATTTAGTTACTACTGCATCAGTGATCCAAAATGAGATCTTTGCAAGTATGGAAGACTGCAGACTCAATTTTAGTTGATTGAGGTAATTAACACCATCTTTGGACAGCAATTTACAGTATCTCCCTAATTACTAGAAACAGTTTTCCCCTGTCCACCACAGCCAGATCCCTGAACCTGTTCACAAGAGGAAGGTCCTCCCACACTTTATTTTTTTTTTTTTTCTGGGAACTATTCCCTGATTCTGTCAAAGTTTGTGGACTTGAACTCACTGCAGTATCAGAGCACAACTGCAATATCTGCACCTGGGCTGGACAGCTGTGATGTGAATGAAACAAAATCCCTTGGAGAATTCCAGTTACAAAGAAACCCATCTAGGCATATAAACACAAGCCATAATCAAAGGCTCTATGACCTGACAAGAAGTCATTAAGATCTGTTAGGGCTCATATCCATGCCTGTGAGTATTGGTATGAGATGGTACTGAGCAATTATCTTTTTGCTAATGTCCAGACAACAATTAATTGGGGAAGTGAAACCATTGGTAGGTATGGAAAAAAGTGCTCTGTTAGATTCTTGTATGGTATTTGTTCTTTGCTATATTTTCTAGAGCCTTCTCATTTCTCTTTTCTCTAGTGCCTTTCACACGCTAAATATAAAAGTGGTGTACAAAGGTTAAAAATACAGTCTCTCATGCTTCAATGAAAATGTTCAGGTGTAATACTGAAAAACGTGGTTGAAAAAAATGTTTGCTTTCCAGGATGGAAATAAATGCTGTATAAGAAGATAGTTAAGCAAAATACTGTGGCCTGATGCTCCTCAAAACAAAATCAGCAGTGGTGTTTTGCTGAGCAACATTTTGGTGAAGAAAAGGAAAGGAAACTGAAAAAGAAGCAGCAGACCATATAGAGACAGCTTAAACAAAGACTGGAAATGTGGCCTTGAGAGAAGTCTTCAGAAAAAATTCTGAGCTGAGAGCTGAGTAGCAGAGGGCTGAGAATATAAAAAACTCCACCTGTTTGAATTCTCCCCTGTGCAATTTAATGGCTGTGGTACATGTTTTGAGTAAAATACACACCCACACACAAAAATATCAGCAAAGATAACAACTCTGCAGATCATCTCTATTTCTGATTCAGTCACATCCTTGAAAATTAAGTAAACTTCCATGCAAGTGGTAAGACCAAACTGTTATCATAAATATAGCTTTATATAGGATACTGTTTTTCTACTGTTAATTAACTACAATCTTATGCTTTTTTGCATCCTTAATAAAAATAATAAAGATACTCCAAATTTCAATCATATGGATATATGGTGAATATATGTTACTTCTAAAGTGCTGACCACATAAATATTTATCATACACATTGTTTTTTTCTGTGCAAGAACTGCATTTAACTTCATCAATTCAATTTCATTTAAAAAAGACTAAGCCAGCATATTGAACTGATTTCTGGCACAATGGTAAGATTTTTTCCTTTACTGTCATTTTAATTCATTATATTACTGTGCTATTTTTAAAAGGTCCCATTTATATTGTACATTGCAGTTCCATAGATTAACAGTTGGAAACTAAAGATTAATTTACAGGAAATGCAAGGAAGATAGCAAAGCACAGTGATGAGAGTTATCTTTAGAGTTATTTTGGATAATATACCACAAGATCTTTACCTTGGCATATTCTGTGTAGTTTGGTTTTAAACTTTTAAAGGCAGGGGCTAACTATTCTTGACACTTCTGTGAAACAACATAAGTACACCATGTCCTATGTTAAATTACAGCTTCATTCTATTTTATCAAATACATTGCATGGTAAATGCTGCTCACAGTTTAAAAGAGGGAAATGAATTGCTCTAAAGTACCAATAATAAGGCTCAGAGTAGAGCATTACAATATTTCAGTTACAATTACAAAAGCGAACCGGGTGCAGGTGAACAGCAGCTGAAATTTATCACCACCTGATGGCTGTTCAGTGGACCATGTGAAGGGAATTAACTTGTCTGTCCAGTTTGGAGCTGAAAACTCTCTGTATTCCAGAAACTGCCACCAAACCTGGCACATTCATTGGGAGAGATCAAGGGTTAGGTGGATGTTGGCAACACAAGTATTGCTGCACTTTTAACTGCTGACAGACTAAGGGCAGAACTTAGTTTCTCAGAGAAGATGGCAAAAACATTCAAAAGTTTTTTAAAAGCCCAGAAAACAAACAAAACAAATAAACAAACAACCAGCAAACAATTACAGGATTTACACGAATTTTCCCAATCATTTTTTACTTGGAGTCATGGGCCTGGGCACTGAAAAAAAATCTGTCTCTAAAAGAATTATATCCACACAAGCATGGGTTATGGTCTTGGGGCAGAAATTAATGGGTGAGATTCTCTGGCCTGTGTGATACAAGAGGTGAGACAGAGCAAACATGATGGTCCCTCTGGCCTTTTAAATCTAGGAATCTGTGATCAGTAGATGGAAGTCAAACTGTCTGCAAAATCAGGCAATATCTCTTTTTGTTTGGTCTACACAGTGGCATCTTCATTTGACATTTATGCTGTAAAATAATAGAGAGGTGAATACGTCATTACACTATTCTGCATGTGTGTGGGCCTTATCCATTCCCACAGAAAGCTTTTTGTATCCCAGACTGTATCACACGACCCGTTTTAGGTCCCCTTCTGCTGTCAGCATGGCAGACAGCACTTTATCACTTGAGTAATGAAACTGCGAGAGGAAGCAAAACAGATCCGTCAGTGCTTTGTGGATTTTAGGCTTGCACTTGAGGAGTGCATGAGCAAAAGCAAGGTTATTCTCTCTCTCTCCCTCTTCTTATTCTCTCTTCTCTCACTCTGATGTATGATCAGGCTCCTTGCATCACCAAAATACATGAGAAGCAATTTCCCCACAGTATTAGGAGAGGCTGGATGGGGCTCTGAGCACCCTGGTCTAGTGGAAGCTGTCCTGGCCCACAGTGGGGTCTAGATGATGTTTAAGGTCCCTTCCAACCCAGGCCATTCTATGGTTCTATGATTCTATGACTATGCATGTGTACAGAACTACCAATTTTCCAACCACTGTCAACAAAATTAAGTTTACAGTCCTCCTGACAGTTCTGTTGGTCAAGATGGAATGGCATCAAAACTTGATAGATTTAGTTTGGAGAGGCTGAATTTTCATTTACTAAGGCTTTGATTTTTTTCAAATGAGAAAAATTCCATTAAAAAAAAGAAGCCAGAAGTCAGTTGGATAGAAGATAGCACTGCCTATACAAATTGATGGACTGCCTATCCAAGTGAAGCATACAATTATTTCTGAATACCTTTCTTTCAAAATTATACTGATAATTGGCAATCTTATTCACCTGAGTTTGCATTTGGCTAAATGACAGAGAATTCTATTAACTGATGCATTTTTTTAAGTTCATTTTCAGACAGCAGGATTTACTATTTGTGAGAAGGCAGTTCTCTTTCTATTAAAAAAAATTATGAAAACCGTTCTTAAGGCATGATTCCCGTTCCTAGTACACAGTGTTTATCACAAGATTTAGGATTTTGGAATAGGTTTGGGAGTTGCAATTCAAACTATGTGAACAGCAATACCTCCCTGTATTTTCTTAACCACCTTTTCTTTTCTTAGTTCCTGCTTATTTCTTTCCCTCCTCCCTGTATGCTGACACCACTCTGCATCTGGTTATGTTGGGAAGCAGTCTTAAGAACTGACAGGGCTTAAAAACCCAGCCTAAACTGAACAATAAAAACTAAGCATTAAAAGGGAAAAAAAAAGCTCTTTTCAAAACTTATTTTCCAGGATCTGGATGCTCAGGAGGCAAAGGATAGTGCCATTCTGGAGAGCAGAGGAAGGTTACACATGGGGCAGCACTCCTTTGATCTGCTCCAGTCATCACCTCTGTCTGCAAAGAAGGTGTCTGGACTGTCTTCAGGCTTCGTGAGTGACTTATGTAAGGAGATCATTTCAGTCTCTCTAGTTTTTCATGGCAGGTATTCACCCTCTCTGCACTTCAGTACCTGGGCCATTTTCTCCTTGCCCTCGCTATCCCATGACAGTTTGTCACAAGTAGGTTCAGAATTTGATGGTCGAATTCTTTGGAATGTATTTTATTGCCACTGATGAAAACTACAAAAAGTAGGAAAGATCTGCACTATGTACTAGATGCTACCTGCAGTGAAGTAGAGAATACACCCCCAGTACAGGATAGAACTGGCTATTATCTCTCCATGCTGTTCTCAATTCCTTCTGTTAGTCTGGAAGGGAACTGGATGATGGAAAGTTTTGTATTTAGCAAAATAACATCTCTGAGTTTTTCAGATCAGATGTTTGGCTTCTGTTTCCCCTCTTAGAACACATGGCCATACCAGGTACTTCCTGGGAAGGTGAGGAGGGGAAAGTTTTAGAGACTATTTTAATCCTTCCCCTCGGTGACACCTCATTGTTTTAGACTTGCAGTGATAAATGTGATAATGAGTAATGACATCTACTCATGGAATGTGTGAAAGCAGGTCTGAAATGTCAGGATTTAGCATGAGGAAAACGTGTCTCCAGCAAGGTCAGTTGCATTGACTTACTTCAGCCCATCCCTCATTAAAACACAGCCTGGATTTCTCGGAAGTCTGGGCAGAGCACATTCTCCGTCTCTCTGTCTCCTTCCCCCTGTGCCTGCAGTTTCTTTAGATGGTGCTCAAAGGCCAAATTATGGGAATTTTCAAACTCATTGTTCCCCATTAAAATGCTAATTCTGCCTGTGATTCCTATTGTTTAATCCCTTGAGTGCCCTAGGACACGCAAGACAGAGTGCACATTCTGTGAAAGAGCGCTTACCCCGTGTGTTTCCCTGTCCCACTGCCAACAGCCGGCCAGGACAAATGGCGTGGCTTGGCGGGGGACAAGAGGCTTCAGTGAGGTGCTGCAAACGAGCTGAACCCACTTGTCACACTGCCTGTGCTTCTGGTGTTCCATGGATACAGCTCCTCTCCTCCACGCTGGCTTGCAGTGCCCATCGCCAGAGTGCCCGAGTGCTTTCTGACAGTGCAGCAAGCACAGCACCCAACACCTGGCACATGCTTCTCCTCTCATCCTGCCCCCAGGAAGAGAATCTGTGCAGAGGAAATCCTTTGCTAGACGGAGTTGTTTTTTATGAGAGCAAGATAGGGAAGGAGGATTGCTTTTGAAGTCATCATTAGTGTATATGTTGTTGTAAATTTATATAGGGCAGGGGCGATGGTCAAAAAATGTACTCAGAGCAGAAGGTTATGAAAGAATATGATGGTTCACAGTCTCTGGAGCACTTGACCCTACAGGGCTGGTGGACTCTTGTGGAAAGCCTTGATTTGAACACAGCTGTGCCACAGACCTAAAAGTGCCAACCACAATCCTGGTCTATGGGAGTAAGACCAAGCCTTTGAATCTGACCCAAAATACGACCAGTGGTCAGCACCAGCAGCAACAAGCTGACCCTGTGTGGGTGACTACTGTCAGATGACATAATGGTGCTTCTCCACTGGTTTTGGTTAAACTTCTGTACACCTTAAGGCAGGTGAGACTAGACACTGACCTTTGCTTCCAAAGGAAAATGAAGATTTGACATTTTCACCTAGAAAACAGAATCTTTCTACTTACTATGGTCAGCAAATGACTTCATTTGCCACCTATGCATGTGCCTGGCAGAAATAAAGATGCCTTTTTTGCAAAAAGAAGAAAGGAATCACAGATAATGAATTAAAATCTCCATGACTGAACTGTTTTCTGCAAGACTGTGTATTCTCATTTTCATTCTGATACCTGTCACTGTAGAAGACATCTTTGTTCTGCTGTATAATATTTCACCATTTTGGCTACAACCACTCTCTAAGGATACAAGGGAGGAAAGGGAGAGGATGCAACTTTTATTAAGTCAGATAATGTTCTGGGAATTATGATTTTGGATTTGGCCTTGAGGCCAAAAGCAACTACATTTTATTCAACTTTATCAGTTTGTCAATGAAAATAGGTACTTTCTTCCAAAATACTGTCATTAAACTCCACATATATTTTTTGTGATTGTGTCTAGATTTTTAGGTCCCCGTTTAACCACTGATAGTTCTTCCTGCCCCTGTGTCTTCAGTAATTTCTTTATACTTCCTGAAGCATTTGGTTTTTATTCCATAACAAAATTATCATCCATGCTTGGCAGACATTGCCTGAGAAGACTCTGCAATACTGCAAACATACTCACTAGCTAGTTTAAAACTCTATTTTGACAACACTGAATGGCTTATTGTGCCTTTTTGTTTGCATTGTATTAATTTGTTCTGATTATTGCTGCCTTAAATTAACACTCAGGAACTTTGGTTATATCCAGCCAAAATTATATTTGTTCATACGCATGTAGGCAGATAACAGAGCTTAGTTCTTAGGTTTGAACCTAACTCAAGGAGCCTTGGAACAGGATTGTGTTGCTCTCAGGAAATGTGCACTGTTTTATTCTGTGACTTCCTTGAATTTATACGTAGGAGAATCACTTTCTAAGCTGTGTCCATTGTACAGACCATCCATGTCATCCAGCATCAGGTAATTAATACTAAGGTGATCAGCCTTGCCTTTTGACAATGGAAAATATCCTTTTCTTAAGTTCATCAAGAAGAAAGGCAAGTTACTGAATTAATATTGCAAGGTCTGGGTAATAGTTTGCTTTCTTTAAGCTTAGGTCTCCCTTTTGAAGATGTCTTTGCTTTTTATCAGTATTTTTCAAAAGCAATTACAAGAAAAAAGCCAGAAAATCATGTTTAGCGGTAAATATTAGTGCAACAGGATCTGGCTTTAACATAAATGTACCAGAGATGTAAGAATGTGTTATAACTTGAATATATACAGTGGAAATTGCTCAGTCAAGTCTGTGCTATTTAGTAAGTGCTTAGAAAGTGTTTGCACAAACTGATGGATTCAATATACATTGTCTTCATAATTTTCAATGACTGCACCCCTTGAGCACTATCATTTGTAGTGTCATAGGGAGCAGCCACGTGACTATAATGACCATGAGGAGGAATTAAAAAAAACCCAACAAACTAAACCCAAGTTTGCTAACGCATCTTTTATTGGTCTAATTCTCTCAGGCCACCTGTTCTCTAGCTGCATAAAACCAAACAGCTGTGAACCCAGTGAACTCCAGGAAAGTGCACGAATCCAACACTGCAGATCAGGAGCCTGGATGTGACCTAACTCCAGTTTCAGAAACAAAACAAATAAACCATAGTGGTGTTCGCATGACATTTTTAGTGGCCTGAAAATCTGCCATATCACGTTGCACCTAATCTGCAGCTGACAGCATGTCCTGATCCTGCCCTGCCCTGCCAGCCAGCCCCATGGCAGAGAAGCCAGTGCTCTGGCACCAGCTGAGGCAGGTTTTGTTCGGGTTGAGCCAGGTGATTAATTCAGCTCACCTTGCAGCCACACAACCATTACATCTGCTGGAGGAAAGGCAGAGGGGACACACAGCCAGGCACAAGCAGATTGATGGGGGATATTAGTCCTTTCATTAGCATTTCCCCATTAAATGGGGCAGGTTAACTTGAAAATGGATGCTGAGAAAAAGCAACACTTCATTTCTCTGGTGTTTCAATAACCTAAATAAAGCACCAACAAATTCCCACACTCACTAAAGTTAAAATAAAACAATGTGGTCACAGGTGAGAATCATGTTTGGTAAACTTTTGAGTATGAATGTGTCAAAACCAGGGTAGAATGACAGAAAAAGGTGAAGATATGTTCCAGAGTGCAACAGTATGTATAAAATATTACACATGTGTCAAAACAGAGTGAGATTTTCCATGCACTTCAGTTCAATCTCACAGCTTGGTTAATTGATTTGGATGCTGCTTTAAAAATCTGCTTCCCTTTTAAAGCTAAACACGGAACATTTGAGACTTCACACGAGCCCCTCAGCATTGACCTCATTCACACATTTTATAAAGTAACCACACTGACAGCAAGGACCGAAGGACAGGGTCCCAGAGCTGAGCATGTCATTTCAAAGAAAAGAGAGTCCTCTAGCGGAGAATTCCGAGTTTTACTCTCCACGTAGCATTTGAGGGATTTAATTTTTAACTGAGTTTGTAATGCAAAAAATACCCCAGCTTACAAGCCCCTACTGAAGATACAGTGAACATTTTAAATCCTACGAATTCATGCCCATTGTCAGCTTCTTTGACAAAGTTTCTAGTTCTTTTTACTCGGACTCTTTTTTGTTCTTTGCTTATTTGTTTTGGTTTGGTCTTAAGGAGATTACAGCTGCATTAGGAATCAACAAATATACACACGCTTTAGTAATCTTCTTTTTTTCTGCTATTAAAAAAGAAGTGTCATCTGATAAAGTAGGAGAAGGAATCACTTGTTTTATGTGACTCTCCCAACAACATGAACGATCAAATGGAGCACTGGCAAATTACTCAAACACTCTTGCAAATAGGAAATATGCTTCCAGGAACAAGAATCGGTTCACAAGTAATGTACCAGCAGCAGAAAGTTAAATTAGCAATGAATATCAATCACAATGAAGCACTCAACCAGCTCTCGATGTGACACAACTCGAAGGGACACAATGTACTTTGAAAGGGCACTGATGTAATAGGATGAGACACGGTGACCTTTGTATGGTTGCCTTATTTGCTACACAGGCAGCAATCAAGCAACTATAAACAGCCCTGAGATTTCGTTCCTGACCTCTCCTGAACATTTTTCATTTAATAACGTGTCAGTGGATTTTACATTGTCCCTTCCTGTTTGGACTGCACATAGGTGGGGAAAAGGGAGACCACGACAGATGGCAAAAGCCTGATCTGGTGGAGAAAGGCTCTCCCCTGTGAAAGACCTCTGTGAGTTACAGGGTTGAGGAGACAGAACCTGTGCTCGTGTCAAGAAGAAAAGGCAAAGCAGTTCAGTTCATATTCTCCTATTTTTCTCTGATATATTTCATCTTAGCTTGATATTCCTGTTACCAATCTTCTATCTATCTTACACCAGACAGGGAATTTCCTGTGCAGGGTGCAGTCCTTATTGTACCAAATGTATTGACAACTCTTGCAAATTTATCCCAAGACTTGCAATTTCTGGAAGTATTTGCAGAGACCAGCTGCCAGACCATAAAATTTCAAATGAATGTCAGCTTTTATTTGAGGAAAAAAGTGGAAAGTTAAAAAAAAACCCAAAAAACCACCACAAATCGAAGTCTCCAAATCTAGAGCATAAATTCAGAAATACAGAATATATTGGTGTAAGTATGTTTCATACTTTTTGAAGCCCTCTGGCACTGCTCTGAGGCTCGAGCTGTGATTTCTGACTGTCTGGAGCTGCCAGTTCTGTGCCTGTGATAATTTCTCATGTGGAGACTTTATTCTCCACCACACAGCTCTGGCCACTTCTGAGTTGCAGGGCACAAAGTGAATTTGGCAGACAGCAAGATCTGTCTGTGTGCGTCAATCACGCTTACTAAAATGTCTCTCCTTATTCATTACATCCAAATGCTTTGTGAGTAAACTAACAGTGAATCGCAGAGCAGAGGATGTTCTCGTGGTTGGAGGGCACAGTTTGGCTAGGAAAATAGAGTAGGAACACCTAATTCTCACAGTATTTTTTTCCTCTTTACCTCAGATGCTGAAGTGCTGGGAAACATAATCCTCAGCAGTTTTCCTGCACATTTGCTTTCTAGTATTGTACCTGTGTTATCTCCCCTTTCATTTCCTTCCACGGTAGCGACACGCAATTCCTCACCTGGGTAGAAGTATTGGAAAATCTGAAAATGCAAAGACAAAATAAGTGTAAAACAGAATTTTTTGTCTAAATTCAATGATGATTAAATAACATTAAAAAAATTATAAATACAGTCTTTACATGATTTTTCTTCAACTGTATTCCTAATATTTTGCATCCTTTTCTTCTTTCTTATATTCTAGCAGATGGCATATCTGGGTGTATGTGCAGAGACATGGGACTCTGGCAGTAACCTGTATTCAGTCTCATTTGTTGTCATGAAAATTCTCATTAGGGTTAATTTCATGCAATAAGAAAATTGAAACCAACCTTAAATTACATGAGATTTCTGAAGTAAATTTTAGCTGGCAACAAAGTACACTGCCATTCCTATGGCTTCTCACTGAGTTTTCAGCTCATGAGTTTTCTGGGTCTCAAGCATTTCCAAAACTAGTAAATTTACTTTAGCAGGCCTCATTCAAAGCAGGAATAACAGCAATTCTTCATTGCCCCATCATTACCTTAATATGCTAAGTTTATGCCCAGCTTAATACTTCATTAGGAATGGAACGCACACCTAACCTATGGGGACAGAGAAGAAAAAAAAGCATCTAAAATGCTTTGAATAAATTTGTAGAAAATGTACTTTGAGTTTTTTGAAGCCTAATTGTGCTGTGCTTCTAAGAGACTTTGAGGGCTTTTCCTATGGATCCTCTGAAGACTTGATCACTAAAAAGAAGGTAAATTAGATTACAGCATAAAGTGAAGTCTGCATTTGGTGCTTTGGGACTGCTTGTTACACGATGCCAGAGGTTTCCACAAGAGTGAGCAAGCTGTGAATGCAGCATTATCACAGAGAGTAATATAAGCAGAGTGGAGTCACTGAGAGACAGCAAAGCCGATTTCAGTTCTTTTTCTCAATTTCTTAATGTGGTTTTCTTCAGTGAAAAATAACCACTACCCCAGCTTTGACTGCTGGTGCCCTAGAAGAAACCAGCAGTCAAAGAAACCACTCCCTTGCACTCTGTTTTAATCCACTGGCTTGCTCCCACCATCACCTCCTGGAATGACAGCTTTTTTACAAGCACTCCTAGACTGAGCCATAGAAAGGGGAAAAAATCCATTTTCAGCGTGAAGGAGGGTTGTAGGCCTAAGTTTCAGTGGTGGACTGGTGTTTGGGTTCATGTTTTTTCCTTTTCTCAGGGAATTTTCTTCCCATGTGTTGTCAGGGAGATGGTGAATGCACAGTGATCTAGGGACCAGATGTGGCTGAGTGCCTTACTGATGGAATGGTTCTGGGGAGGTGGGAAACCAGGGTGTTTCGAGCAGTTTCTTGGTAGGGTGGTGAGCAGTTTTTGCCTGGTTGGGAGTACAAATGGTCGTGTGGTACTTCCTCACCTTGGACCTCTCCTGTGCAGCGGTTTTCAACACTGCATGGAGCTCTGCCTGCCGCCTTGCAAGCCCATCGCTTGCAAGAGAGGAAGAGAGTCCTGGCTGCTCCACTGACTGAGATTTCATCAGCTGCCTGTGCTGAGAAACCATCCCAGCCATGGGGGTGCCTGGGGAGGTTGTCCCCTGCCCCACTGGAGCTGCAGTGTGGATGCTGCAGCCTGGAGCCAGAGCAGCATCCCCACCGGACCTCTTCTCTGAGATGAGGGAGAGGATCCATCAAGGACTATCCCAATGGAAGAGAAGGAATATGATGATAATGGCACTGAGAATAGGTATGTGTGAAGAACCAATTTAATCTTTATTTATGGCTCAACATTGTCTGGGTTTTATCTTATAAATCCATTTTCTGACATGGGGTGAAAAATTACTGTACACGTGCGGGGAGCCCTAACACGTGGCACGTGCAAGGGCCAGCTTGGACAGGTGAGGGGCAGGAGACCACTGACATTAGGGTCTCTAGGTGGACAGCACATTTAGAAAATGCAAGGAAGCTCTGTCTCTGGGGTGACTTTGCCTGACAGCCGATCAGGCCAGAGAAAACTTCCACCACTGGGCTGCAAGCGACTCCCCTTAGAGGTGAGGAAACTCTGTTGCCCAGGAGAAGTTTCCCATAAAAGCAGTTAACTACACCACAACAGGGTTCCCACTGCTTTGCTAGCACAGCTTGGAAAGCAGGTGTTACAAATGCACTGCAGCACTGTCCTGCTGGTGTTTCTGTTGGAAGTGTAAGGTTTCAGAAAAGGATCTTTCAGGCAGGTAAAAAGCTGCTTCTGACAATTGTGAATCTTAGCAAGTTCTATAAACAGAAGGTGACAATTTGCATCTGTGCAATATCCAGTGCTGCAATATTTTCAGAATGAATTTGGTTACTACTGTTACTTAATACACTGTTTTAACTGGAACACCTTTTTTAAGTAAAGAGAAAGCACCAGTGTGGGGAAATCATATTAAATATTTTCATCTGTTAATTCAACTGACTTCTAATCCACTTAAGAGCACCTGAAGTCACTAATGTGAATTAAAGTCTTGATTCTACAAGCACTGTGCGAAGGCTCTAGTGGTATCAAAGAGCCTAATTATACATATATATTTTAAGTCTTTGCATAGATATTTTCAGAATGGTGGCTCATATGTATTGCTTCAGTTTCAAACTCAATAAAAAAGAATCTCTGTAAGACACAGTAAGTTAAGACACATCGTATTTTACCAGTACCATTGCAGCTATCAAAATTAGCCTGGCTAGAAATGTAAAAGCTTCATTTCCTAATGAGTAAATGCACAACATGAAGTATTGCTCAGCTCTGTGCCAGTTTCTTTTTTGCAAGTTATTGTAGTTAGACTGAAGAGTTGTTCAATATTTTTTTATACAGTATTTCAGAAACTGATTTTTTTTATTTTTGGCCATACAGCATGTGTGGGAACATGTGCTGACGGAGTCGTTTTCTGTTTCTGAGCCTTACTAGTTTAGAATATGGAATCTTTGCTTCACAGAGTTGTATGTTTTGATACGTGACTGAAATTTAAAATTTAAAAACACTGGTTTATATCCTTTATGGATCTCAGTTTGCCATCAAAATGCTACTGCTGAATTAGTTATTGTGTGTTTTCAGTCATCAAATTTAATCCAGTAATTCAACTCTTTAAGAAAGATGCTTTTTAGGGACTTGACAGCACAGCATCATAAGCAGAACATGTAAACTTTGGTCATAACAAAATTTAAACTTCTTCTCTATTCTCTATACGGTAGTGTGACATAGCAATAAAACCCTTTTTGTTGTTGTTGTTTGTCTAATTATATATATATGGTATCTATCTATCTATCTCATATATATATATATATATATATTTTCTAGTAAACAACTGTTATTCCTTTTCCATATCTTTATCTGGAGGCCCTGTCATTTCAAAGTTGTAACAGTTTGGAGGGAGGGGTCATCTTTCCATCCAGGAAGGTTCTCACCCTCCTTGGCAGACATTTATGTCTTAAACCAGGACAACTGACTAACTGGTATGCCTGTGTGCCTCTCATCATTCCTACTGCAGTCCACTTCCTCCACACAGGACACGCTGTTGCTGTGACCTTCTTCACTTTAACTTCTGCAGATTCTTTAGGCATCTGATATAGTATGCAAGAGTGAAAAAAATCTTTTTTTTTTTTTTATTCCAGTAAACCCATAAACTCAGAAAAAATACATAAAGCACACAAAACTTCACGTGTACTAATGTATTTCTTGAAACTATGTGGTGCCTTATGTCACTCCATTTGCAGAACTTGTGCAGTGGTACAGGTTCATTTATTAGTGCAGAACCCCTTACTAACATGTATCACCTTTTTATTTGGATTGCCCCTGTAACCACACTGAACATTGTCTTTCCTTGATACTGGCAGCCTATAATTACATCTGTACACAAGTAATTTTTGGTCAGCTGTGTATTGGTCTTTCTTGTAAGACAGTTCTAGGTCAGTTGCTCACGTGAAGTGCAGAAAATATTGAATGGTTTAAACATGTGTTTCTATACTTTCTGCTGGGAGAACTTGCTTTCTGGGGTGCCCCATCCATATTTCTTGTGCTTCTAAAGCAGAGCTGGATTATTCTCAACTATTATAGGTAGAACCTGGAGTAATATGGAAGACTGTCCCATGCCAGCTCTTACACTTTTGATTTGAAGCCCCTGCTGAGAGAGGATCTATAAAGGTTAGAGTTACAGGGAAATTTCCTCTGGTTTTTAACAGGTAGAAGCATCAGCTTTGTGCACTGCAGACAGTCAAATCTGTTTGGGCAGAATCATCACATCACTGGCAATCATGCTGATCAGCTTCATGCTCACTCTTTCCTCTTGCTAGTCTGACAGTTCATAAACATTTATCCTTTTTTTTTTTTAATACTAAGACAGGGGAAAGAAATGCTTTTTTACTTTTGGTTCTTTGTTTTTCATTGAATGGCATTCCACTCTTCATATAAAAGAAGATCCTGACATAGTACAGCAGTATTACTAACAAATAATGCAGTTTGGCCAAGATGAAGTGCATGCAATGGAAAAAAAAAAACCCTCATGTATCAGGCAATTCTGACAGATTATTAGCTCATAATGTACATCAACTGCTTGCAATATGTAAAGAAAATGAGTGCCTTATGAATGGTTTTCTGAAATCACATCATCAATCATTCAATTCCTCAAATATATTATAAAGAAACCAGAATCACAATGTTTTAAGATCACTTGCTGACAAAGGAAGCAACCTCAAAGTACAGTCTCTGGTAAGAAACAAGGAAACGTGCCCTGTCCCTTCCATCCATCCATCCCCATTCTTCCCACATCCCTGTCCCCACCAGCTGATGAAAACCAACCTTCTGCAGCAGGAAAAATGAATTTAATTATTTTCTGTCCTTTTTTTTCACTTAGTTACAGGGATGTGGAAAACTTCTACAGTATGAGTGCTCTGAGCAAAATATAAATGCTTTGTAATAAAAAAAGAAGTGCATAGGTAAGGAACCTGGGCTGGAAAAGTGTCACCGCAAAATGTTATCAGTCTTAAAGCCTATGAGATACAAACTAGAGGGGGTGAGGGGTTTACAAAAGAGATAATCTCAGACAATCCTTTATGCAGGCAGTATACAGGGGGGAATTTAATCAGTTCAGAGGTGGCTCATTATTTTTATATAAACAACTCGTTTCCATTTCCAGCTAGCTGAGTGCTCCTGCTGCTGGGCACTGAAGGAAGCTCAGCAAGGGCACAGATGTTGAGAACTGTGGTAAGGTAACTTCAAATGATTTAATGTCTGTACTGCGAGAGAAGTTAATTTATCATGTGAGAATGAATTCAAAAAAGAACTTCTTATTTCTGCTAATAAAATATCTTCTTGCTAGAAACCTAGTTTCAGTTTTTCATGCAGGCAGCAATTCTTATTAATCTCTACCATTTGACTGACACATACTTCAATTTTCAGATGATTTTTCTGCAGTGTTGGAACAGTATATTAGCTGAAAAATACACTCTGGAATGTGAGCATAAAGTATGCATCCATTATGCAGCAGCATCAAGGCAGAATTAGACTGCACTTTGAGACAAGATATAGTATCTGTCGCTCCTGTGAATGAGCCTTGATTAAATTAAATTCCCTACAGGGACAAAGGTTCAAAAGTTCCTGGTTTAATAAAACATACGGCAGAAAATGTGGGAAACAGTCAAGTATGTGAAGCGTTAGCACTGTAAATGGATCTGTTTCCCAAGTACGTGCACTTCCTCTGTACATAGCCACAAATACATTGTTCTTAAATAACTCAGTGTTTGCACTACTCACAGAATGTGTGTGAAATATCCCCCAGTGGGCATAGGTACAGCTTTGTGTACACTCTGCCTGAGGAACAGAAATTCCAAGATACCACTGCGAACTGGAAATTCTGGGGTCTTTTATTTAACTGAAATATATTTAAAAATGTAAAAGCCATATATTATTTATTTTGCTATTGGGTTCAACATAACTGCATCCACATTTTCAGCCTTTAGAGAGCCCTTTTATCGTCTCTGAAATCTTCCATAGATAATGCCACAAAGAAAAGCTGAACTATTTGTAGCTTGGGAAGATAATGGGAGTTCAGAGTATGGTTTTCACATAAGCATTTGACAGTTTTGAGCAAATATAAACCCATTATATAAACCAAAATTAATAAATTATACTATTATTATATAAACCAAAATACAAGATCATTCCAGGTCCTGGAATGGAGGATGACCTGCTCAGAGACAGAACTGATGATCCCTGGGCTACAATAGTTGGATGCATGAATAGAAGGAGATGACAGAGGTTTGGGGGCTTAACTATGTTAACTGAAGCTGTGGCTAATTGTAGGGCATTTTGTTGAACTTTTCCTGATTTTCTCATATTAAGGATTCAAATTGTTTGGTAATGTCTTCTGGGAAAAAAACTACATGTTTTGAGAAAAGAAACAGCACTTCAAACTACTCATAGTTTTCCTGGATGGCTTTTCAAACTTTTTCATGTCTCTGAATTTTGAGTTAAGTGGTTCAAACAAAAAGATGTTTATTTGTCATTCTTGTCAAGAGACAAAATATCCTACCCAGAACAACAACCACCACATAGAAACAAAATCCTTCCACAGGCCTGTATTGAGACACAACACCACCAAACCCAAGAACCGAGTGGATAATTTATACACTTTTTTTAATGTACATTTCCACAGTTCTTTTTCCTTTCAATGAGTATAGGAGTGCACCTTCAGAGGGAAGGATAAAACCAGCTGATTCATCTTCCACAGAGGAGCATAACTGATCACCACATCCACTGTGAATTTTGTCAGGACACTGTCAGCACTGACAAGTCTTAATTGGTTTGACCAGCTTCCCTGGAACCACTCCCCCTCCCAGACCTGCTCTGCCCCTGTTCTCTAACAGGGCTTCCCAGGAGGTGGATCCCCTGTTTGTGTCATGACCCTTGGCTCCAATCCTGTCTCATCCCTGCTGCCCTGGATGGCCCTGGCCCTGGTCCATGCCCTCTCCTGTGCCCGGGCTCCTGACAGGTGCAGCACAAGCCTCTGGCTCTGCCGACCCCAGCTGGAGAGGGCATTGCCTGTGCTGGAGTTACCCCTGGCCCCAGCTCACCTTCCCTTGGGAGCAGCCCCACTGTCACTGTTCCCTGACAAACAGGACAAAAGTTGACTGAACTCACAGCAAGCTAAGTTCTGGATAACCATTAAAAAAATTTCCAAACTGTAACCTTTTTCTAAGGTCCCTTCCAGTCCTAACTTCCCTGAGCCCGTGAGGTGCTTGCAACAGCCACAACTGAATCTGAATGCACTGGTTATAAAGCTAAAAGATTTAGGGTTTTGGTTTTTTGATTTTTTTTCTCCTGAGTGGCTCCAGGGTGTATTTACATGGTTTTTCACAATTACAGACGACACCTCCTCTTCAAAACTCCATGAAATTGGTGCTCTGCAGCAGACCTGTAACTGATCTTGTAACAAAATTTCAGCTAGCTGTCAGCTTTGGCACCAGTGGTGGTCCCACTAACCCAGCAGCTCCTCTTTAGCTTTTCTCACAGAATACAAGTGGATCTGCAGACAATCTGCTCTTGATGCCACTAAGTGCATCTTGAGACTTTTCTATCTGCCACTAAGGTATATTCTGGCCATCTTCAGGAAAAAAAAATAAAAAGGAGACTAGATAAGCCCATATGGGATTCTTAAAATATCTGTAACATTCCAGAGTAACAGATTTTGCTATTTTGCAAAATACCACTGCAAGCTTTCCTGTACAATGCATTTTGTACGAGGCATGAATAAATTTCCTTGATACTGAGATGCCCAGCTGGGGTGTCTCAGGCCACAGCTTGTGTGACACAGCACCATGGCATCAACATGACGGCTGCCTCCGGACAAACAAGTTAAATTAAAATAATCATGAGCACAAACTGGAAAATAAATGAGTTAGCTTTGTATTTGCAATGGAAATCAATCAGGGCACACGAGAGCTTTCACTTTGATGTTCTCCCAGATTTGTATAATAGCTGTTTTGATGTTTGCCTGAGATGTGCCTCCATCTTTTTCCAGCCCTCTATCTGGAAGGTGAATACAAATGTAACAGCTGACTCTCTCTTCTCTGTCACTTAAATCTTTCACTGTGTATGAACACAAGGAAAGCACCCCCAAAGATACATCAGTTCAGTTAAAGAAGTCACATACAGGCATTATGATGAAGCAGGACATAAGCACTATATGTATGGTCAGAGATATTATTCTGATTAGAGCTGAGCTGAATCGATATTTTGTTGACACCACCCCCACACAAACATCTCTCACCTCCCCAGAGCTGCTTGTTCTCACCTGCAGCTGCTGCCTCGGCCAGAGATCCCTGCCACTGCATTTGGGTTTCATTTGTTTGTTCCACTTTGAATAAGCTGAGGTATGCAGGCTCTAAATCAGTTCTGAGAAATGACCCAAATGAAAAAGAAGAATTCTCTTTATAAGAAAAGGTTTGTTTCAAGCCAGCTCAATCTATTGGCTGGAGATCAACCAGGGAAATACTTAAATGAAAGCTCTGAGAGGTGAAATCTCTGTTGGCCTTGAGGTGTGGGTGGAGAAAGGGGTCAGGGAGATAAAACATTTCCCTCAATCCGCTACCTGCAGCACAGCTCGAGCCCCCATTCTATAAAGTAAGAAGTATTACCTAAAATACAGAAATGAGAAGGTTCCCTTCACAGCACCCTCATTACCTGTTTTATTGTCAAATGACTGAAAGGACTGACTGATTCAGTTTTAAGGCACCATAGAAGAAGTCAGCTCTACTAGTGGCTCAGCTCTATCAGTGTGGGTTTTTTCTGCAACTAAGAAGTTGAATCCAAGTGCTGCTAAATGAAGATTTTTATGAAGATGCTTTAGATTATGTTTATTACCAGGAATTTCGCCTCTCCTTTGTGAAGTGACATGCTTTTAAACTTGTCAAGAAGAATATTTGTTATTAAAGAAAAATCTCTAAAAAGTAAGTCATCTGTAATTATTAGTTCTATGCTCTTCATCTTACTGCCTGCCTTCCATGTCTTTTTTGATGGAGTTTTCTCTAGCATTCATAAATAATTGACACTGTTGATGATTTTTCTTAAAGTATGACATCTATCAAAAACCTTAAGAGATTGGCAAAGATAAAATAGCATGGTATAGTTTCTTACCCGGAGGAGCAATAAAAAATTCCAATTCCTGAAAATGCATGCCAGCTAGGATAGATTTTTCATTATTATTATTAATACCTTCCTCTTTTGTCTGTCTTCCTTTCTGTTTTTGTTTGTGTTGTTTGTTTTGGGGTTGTTTGGGTTTTTTTAACAGTACTCAGGTTTGATCATTCCTATTAATAAGCAAGGCAACACTTGAATCCTCCTGCACATTTGGGGTTCTGGCTTTTGTAGAAATATAAAGGAAATTCTTCTCAGAAAGAATTCTTCTCAGTAAAAATTTCTTCATGGAAAAAGCTGTCAAATACTGGAACAGATGGCCCAAAAATGGAGTCACCATCCCTGGAGGTGTTCAAGAAATGACTGGATGTAGCACTCAATGCCATGATCTAGTTTTCGGGCTGTAGATCTATCAAAGGCTGGACTAAATGATCTTGGAAATCTTTTCCAACGTAAATGATTCTGTGATCATCATGCCTGGAAGGGCTTCCTGCTAAATCTCTTGCCACTAAACTGAAAGGAAGAAGGGGCTGATCTCCTAGCTTATTTTCCTGTCAAAGTAGAAAACTCACTCTTGTAGGTTATGACTTTGGCCTTCAAAAAATGGGTGTTTTCTTAGGTGAACACTTCCTTATCAGTGGGCTGAGACCCACAAACCCATAGGGCCACTTTCCAGTTCATCCTGTGAATCCTCTGATACTACCCACTAGCTTGGGGATGAGCGGGGTTCTTTTTTGAGAACAAGGTATAAATATTTCCAGCTTGACCTTTGAAGACAGTCTAATTAAGTGGTATTGCTTCTCTCCTCTACTGTTTATACTGAACCAGATCCTTTTCATGCCTGACCCTGTGTCTGAAAGTGAAGGGCTGACCTCTGTTAGTCCCAGCAAGGGTTACACTGGCTGCCAAGTTTCATCACACAGGTCCAGGCACTGCACACTAAAAAAGGAGGACAAAAGTTACAAGATTCATATACTCCACAAACTCACTGTAGTCTTAGATTAGCTGTGAAAGTTTAATCTGGCCATCAAAACAATATGTAACTGCTTGAGAACACCACTGGCTTGGTTGAAAAAAAAACAGAAAATGGTCAAAAATGGTCTTCTGCAAGGTCTTCATCTCAGATCTATACTGTGGCTTAACTTGCAAAAACTGAAAAAATCCCAGCACCATCAGACTGAGGGTAGCCTCTGGTAGTTGCTAACACCTCAGGGGAGAAAAGAATTAAGAAGCTATTCAAGAAGATTGGGCGCACCTGCAAATGTCTGTAATACTCTAAGTCAGGGATAAAAACTTGAAATTAGGGGGAGGGCAGTATTTGCAGGTCTACATCTGAAAAAGGACACAGACTGTGTATGCTAAGACTGTAAGTAAGGTTTCAGAAGGAAGAGCCCTCTTCTGGAACTACACAGGTCTAGCATTATAAAGGCAATTTTTTTTTTTTCTGACTAGAAAGTGGTATATTGACAGACAGTATAATTGTCCTAAGACAAGGCAGCCCCACTCCACTGTACTAAGAAGGAGATATTTCTCAGGAGGTGATGGGGGGAAGGGGTTAATTTAATGGTTTGGTTTTTTTTGTCTGCATCAATGGTGAGATCACTGTCAAATGCTATGTCCAGTTCTGAGATTAGTGTCTCTGAAAAGATACTGAACAATTTGGAAAGGCCTCAGAGAATGACTGGATCTGGAATGGTCCAAGAATGAAAGAAAGAAAAACTGTATGTATCAGTAAGTATATGCTGAGCTTGCACTTCAGTAGAGAAGACTCCTGAAGGTGAATACAGATACATGAAAACAAAGGCTTGTTTTCTTTGTCTTTACAAGGAAAAAAACCCACAAACAACAACAACTTACTCAGGACTTCCCATGCTAAGCAAAAGTTCGGTTGTTTTCATTCCCTGTTGCTACCTCCAGTGGGAAGTGTGGCTTTGTGCGGGAAGCTGGGGCGAGGCCCAGCGGCTCGAAGGGCAGGGCAGCGCTGCAGGGCAGGGGAGGGACCGGGGCAGCGCCTGCGGGGCAGGTGAGGGACCGGGGCAGCGCCTGCGGGGCAGGGGAGGGACCGGGGCAGCGCCTGCGGGTCACTGCCCGGGCCGGCAGGGCACGCAGGGCCCGCTGGTGCTCCGGCGGTCCTCAGCGCAGGAGAGCCGCTCCCAACGCGGGCTGCGGGGCCACGCCTGGGCACGGGGGTAGCAGATGGCCGCTTCAGCCCTAAGGAAAGGGTTCAGCTCTTTGTTGTCTTTTCCTCAGCCTTCCTTGCCCAGGTGCTGAGCTGGGATGAAGCAGTGGCACGGGAAGGCTTTGCCATGGCAGCTCCAGGGTACGGGTGAACCGCGGCTTTCTCGTGTTCAGGGCGCTGTCGCCCCAAACAAGCTGATCAGGGATCGTGTTCACCCTCACAACCCGCAAGGCTGCCTGTAAATCAGCGAGCCTGACCTGACTTATGAGAGCCTTAAATCCGTAGTAGGTATTTCCTTCACCTCTGGAACAGGTGGATTGACTTAAAGGAATTAACTACAAACACAGCTGCCTCTCAGGCTCTTTGTAATCCCCTGGAAAACACCGCGGTGGCTGACAGGCAGGTGTACGCTCCCCGGAAATTACCACCGCGTGTTCGGCCGAATCCGCACGGAATCTCCCATCGTGCTGGCCCGAGCCCAGCGTGAGGGCACCCAGCCACTGCCCGGCTGTCTCAGAGCCCCCCGAAGCCGGGCTGCCCTGCATTTCCCCCGGGTGTGCTTTCCCAAACATGGGATGTATGTGGCTCCTTCCCGGCCCGCGGAGGCTCCACCACGAGGTGGCGGCGCGGGCCGGGGCTGTGGGGCCGGGACCGCCCTGCTCCCGCGGGGCCCGCCCTTCTCCGGCCGCCCTTTTCCTGCCGGGACCGCCCTTCTCCTGCCGCGCTTCTCCTGCTGGGACCGCCCTTCTCCGGCGGGGACCGACCTTTTCCTGCCGGGCCCGCCCTTCTCCTGGTGCTGGTTTGGCCGTGCCCGCCCTCAGCACGCAGCCGCCCGTGCGAGGGGGAGTAAGGCGCGCCTCGCTGCGAGCCCCGTGCGAGCTGTGTGGGCTCTGTAGCTGAGAGGGGTATGCACTTCAAAAAACAGAATGACAGGATCGTTCGGGTTGGAAAGGGCCTCTGGGGATCACCCGCCCCACCCCCGTGCCAAGGCAGGGTCACCAGGAGCGGGTGACACAGGAATGTGGCCAGGTGGGGTTGGAGCGTCTCCAGAGAGGGACAGACTCCACACCCTCCCTGGGCAGCTGTTCCAGTGCTCTGCCACCCTCAGTGCAAGGTTCTGCCTGATGTTGAGATGGATCTTCTTCTGTTTTAGTTTATAGGCACTGCTCCTTGTCCTGTTGCTGAGCACCACTGTGAAAAGCCTGGCTCCAACCTCTTGGCACCCACCTTGGATGTATTTGTGTGTACTGATGAACTCCCCTCTCAGCCTTCTCCAGACTAAACAGGCACAGCTCCTGCCGTCTCTCCTTGTAAGAGAGGTGCTCCAGACCTATCATCAGCTTTAGTCAGGTGGTTACTGACCTATAATTATTTTTTTAAAACTATTTATAGGATTGAAGATGTCAGATTTGTGAGGCAATAACACTCTTTTACTATGGTGCCATTAGAGTACTGCCTCGAGGAGATGCAAATATAGAGAGCTAGCTTGTGTAAATTCCTCATGGTAGTGTATTTAGCTGGATTAGTTCCTTTAAACAAATCTCCTCAGGCTTATGTTTTAAATTAAGATAGTGAGTAGTCCTGCTGAAGTTGGAGAGATAGAGAATTTGGTATGGAAATTCATTGACTCAGGATTAGCCTATATATTCAGCCTCTCTAAAACATTTTTTCTTTGGAATGTGGGTGGAATGCAGGTGGAAAACCTGTGCTACCTTCTTTGGGCTTTCCCAGTGTGCCTGTACCCACAGCACGACTGGTCACCCCCTGTGACCAGCCTGCCAAAATGGGTGAGGAAAATCGTAAAGACGCTGCCACGAGATGTGGTTCTGCCTCAGCATGACCTTAGAACTTTGTTGGCTTCAGCGAAGTTCTGCTCAATACAAATGAAGGTCTGAAAGGGAGAGATGTATTAATAATTCATTATAAATCTGTTACTGATGGCAAGAAAAGCAAGCTCTCTAAAAATGAACGCAAGCCATGGTGTTTGTCTCAAGGATTCTATTACTCAAGCTGAGATGGCAACAAAGCACTTTGAAGGTTAATTATGGACCGTATGATGGCAGCAATGGATGAGATGTGGTAATCATGTAATCAACCAGAGATGCTTTAGAGACATTTCCAAAGGTCTATATTTAAAAGATGAAGGGAGATACTGCAAAAACTAGGAAGTGGTGAGAGAGAAAGCATGAAGAAAAACTCACCAAGTGAGCAGTTAGGAGTGACTCATGAGTCGGTGAAATACTATTCTGCTTGTCTAGCATGGGACATTTCATTTTAGCATATAAAGGAATCCAGGTGTCAGAACGAGTTTACATAATGGAGATTAAACAACTAAACTTCATTCACACTTTCTGTTGTTAAGGAGAAAATATGCTGATTTATAATGACTATTAAAAATTACCATATTATTTTGGTGGCTTATATATAGTTCTATCCCTTTATTGCTGGCCACAAATCTGAATTCCTAAGATGATTTTAAAGTCAGTTTCCTATGATCAAGAAAGTCTTGTCAGATGTTAGATGGAGCCTGACTAATTAAGAAACTGCTTTCAGGCTCTGCTAGAAGATCAGAGATTGCTCTTGATTTGCATCTTAATAAGAAATCCGTGAAGGTGTAAAGAGTTCCTTTGGTTATTAAAATATGACCTGAATGTTGCAACCTGTTACAGGTAAGCATGTTGATATGAAAGTAGCACAGAGAGAAAAAAACTCATCACACTTTTCTATTTTTTAGTTGTTTCCAGTTCATACTGTCTATGCAAATCAAATTAAGGGACTCCAGCATTCTTATTAAATTTACTGGTCAGGAGCTGAGGAACATTATTAAGTGCTTGCATTTGGTGCTTGCAATATGGCAAGAAGCAAAGATGTGTAAGACACCAGTAAAGAGCAATTTTATGCCTGGTGCTTTCAAGCTCACCTCTTTAGATACTATTTGCATCTCATCACTAGTCCCTCTTCATATTTATTTGTGTTGTCACCTGCAGAAAAGGAGACTGAGCATAGGCAAAGGGAAATAAATAATAAAAGGGATGAATTCAAATGTAGGAGAAGGCAGAGTAATAGTGAGATTTTATATAATGCTCTTTATCTTGAGTGCTTCTTAAAGCTGAAGTGAACAGTAGCTGTAAATGAAGTGTTTCTTCCTTCACTAGCTCAGAAATCCCTAAACTGTAGCACTATGAGCTGTAAGTCAGCCTGTGGCATAAACCCCTAATCTGTCTCTGAGGCCCTGTGCACATGTTATGTACTGAGGGTAGTGTTACTAAGAGGTTACTCATACCTTTCTCTCACATGGTGTAATTAATACAGAGCAAGTGACTCCAAAACCTAAGAGCAGCCAGAACGGAGTAAGTGTGGATTGTCCCAAATCTCAAAGAATGTGTGAGTGGATGGTGTTAATAGCCTGATTATGTAGCAGCGAGGGTTTAAACATAGACTATGAGGCTTATAATTTTCTTTCTTAAGGGGCAACTAACTTGACAGTAAGCACCTTGTGGGGGAATATGGCTTTCTAGAGGAGCTGTGGGAGTGGTCAGCTTTTATTTCAGGGGGCACGTAAGTCCTGTTGAGTGCTGCAAGTGTTCATGCCTGATCTGTAGTGCTCTGAGAGCATTTACAGGCACCCTGACTCACCAGAATGTCTCCTGCACTTAATCTTTTTTAGGGCTTAATGTTTTAGGAAAAAAGTTCTACCTTGTTTATACCACTTCTGCATCTGTAGCAAGATTTGTATCAGATGTCACAGGCTCACTCCTTAGAAATCTCGCATAGCAGACATTTATGTTTCAGAGGAATGGCACTTGGAAAAATCAGCTCCAAAACCTTTGTTGACCTTCTGTGAGCTATGTTAAATGACCTGTATTAGAACAGAGAACCAGCAGTAACTGTGTGCTGTTTGAGTTGCCCAAGGAAAAGGCACAATCATACAGGTACACAGAAGGAGTCTGAGAAGATTCTTCCTATAAAGTTTTATATTTCTTAAAATTTTTCTTTCCAGTTGTTGATGAGATGTGCTTTGGAAGCAGAACATAATTTCTGTTCAATAACACTGCCTCAATTCTCTCACTGTCAGAGATTCCTAAAGCACAGTTGTGACTAATACTGTAAAAATATAACTATGTGACAGTTTCAGAGGAAGTTCTGCTTTATTTGGGCTGGACAGCTGGAAAAATTTTAGATACTGCATGATTTGCAAAAATGTTTGAGTTCTCCTGGAGGTTTTATTTGAAAAAAATCATCTGATAGCTGCACAATAAACTAAATTATTATAACACCAGGAATCAATCAGAAATAATTTCAAGATACAAGGAGACTGTATATATGCAAATATCATACAAGATATTTCATAACAACCCCTTCAAAATTGTAATTTGCAACTTGAAAGACTAAATAATCTGATTTTCTTAGAAGTGTATTTCAAATGCCTCTTGATTTGGAGCAAGTGATACCTCCTAATTTGAGGGACCTTTTCAAGTCTGGACTAATCCCCATTTCCTTTTTGAAACCAGAGAGAATATGTAGGAGTTGCTGCTGTGAAGATGCATTACCATCTCAAAAGTGACTGTTAAGAAATTATTTAGAAATAATAAGCTGGAGTTATCAATACTTGAACTAGCTTTAATTTAGCTATTGAAGTAATGGAAGTGGCAATACAAGAGTTGGATAGGAGTAATTGGCTCTCAGCAGGTAAGCTGGGTAAAAGTCTGTTCCTTCCTGCCATGAATGGCCTTTAATATAAACTTCTCACACTTGACCAGGCAGTTTCAGGTTAACTTGGCTATCTCTAGAGTGCTGTTCTAGCTAAGTTCTCTTTGTGTGGTAACTGCTGTAAGTTACTGGCCTAAAATGGTTTTTGAATCTTTTTTTTTTCCCTCTTTCATTCCAAAATAATGGTAATACATGCTCATTCATAAAGCAAGATGTATTTTTCTTTTAGGAGAATGATATTTAATTTCCATAGTTCAAGCCTATCTTGTATTAAAGTTCAATTCCCGTAGATTAAAACCCTGCCTTTCTTTCAGCTAGAAGAAATTCAGATATCCTTGAGATCATCACCTCAGACCTGAACATTGGAGATCTCTAAAAACAGCAGATTAATTTCTTAGTGTACCAGCTGAAGCAGAAATAGTCAAATATGGTGCCAAGGTAGATAACCTGTTTTAAGACATGTATTTTATGTCAAATGATCCCTGACATTATACTCAAGGAACAGTCAATCACTGCTATCGAGAGTGTTTACCATACTGCACTGTGTAGTGGTTTCTATTCCATATGCTTAGAAAATAGGTCCAAAGACAGACATTTACATGAAAAATGGCCAGATTTTTAGTGCTGTGCCATCTGTGCTGAATAATTCTCAAGTTTCTGGTTTACATTAATGGCAGTATGAAAACGGATGACAAAGTGGAGGGAAATCATCACAGGTTATTCAAAATCATTCCTGCAGTAGCTAAAATCTGTGAATTTGTCAGATGATATGTACTTAAACATTTGTCTCAAGGAAAGTTAGGATTTTGAGCAGTGGTTTGAATGGAAGGGCAGAGCACAGTTGTGGCTGAGAAGTGAATGGCCCAGTCTGAGCTGTACTGTTCAGGTAATATGGTACCTCTCATATTCCCTCAGAGCCTGTCCCTGCTGATTTTAAATTCTTCAAACGTCATTTTCCTTTTCCTCTCTCTGAGAGTGAAGAAAAAAATGTATATATGTATATTGTGTGTGTGTGTAGAACAGCTTAGTGGAGACCTTAGTTAAAAAACCAAGGTTTTAGTGAGAAATTTCATTGGTATGGGATGAGATTGTCATCCACTTTTGCAGAAAAGGCTCCCAAAGTACAAATCCAGTTCTTGGAGAAGTTCTTTTCCTTGCCATGATCATTTCTTTAAGAAGGATGTCATGATATACTTGTAGCTTTCTTTGAATTCAGAAAAAAAGTTTACAGATACAGAATTGCAGTTATTTATAAAAATCTAAAATATTGTTTTATGGGTTTGGGAAAAGATGGCTAGATCTCAGGGTTTTGATGGTATCATCAATTATTTTAGTTTCAGCAAAGTGGCAAGAAGATGTTGTGTAAGCCTTAATTATTCCTATTAATTTCATTTCTCTTTCTCTTTCATTTCTACTTAAGTAACACAAGTTAAGTACAGTTTTAGAAATTCTTGTGGAAGTTTCAAAAGTTTGCCATAGTCTCTGCAATGTTTTTTCTGTAGGTGGAGTAGCAAAGATATTATTTTTTTAGAAAGAATGTTTAAAAAATCAAGGCTTTGTAACCTAGGGTGGGACAGAGCCCAGTGCAGGGAGAGAGGATTCTCCTACAGGAACTACCTGAGGTTGTGTAACAACCTGGAAAAGAATCTTGCTTGTTTGTGAGTCATTTGCACTCAGAGTTTGGAATTTGGATTTCTGGGTTGTTAAAGATAATGCTAATTACACAGAGGATACATAACAGGTAGAATCATAGGTTTCAAGGGGTTTGGATATTATTTTTTGCATAAATTCTTAATGACTGTGGTGTTATGTTGCTGAAAAAGCTTGGAGTATTTGGGACATAAATTACTGTCTGTACACTGCCTTAAAGAGTGTTCAGTGAACTACAGGCTGGGGGCAGCTGGAAAGCTGCCTGGCAGAAAAGGACCAGGGGGTGCTGGTGACATGGGCCAGCTGTGCCCAGGTGGCCAAGAGGGCCAAAGGCACCTGGCCTGGATCAGCAGTGGTGTGGCAGCAGGGCCAGGGTAGGGATTGTCCTCCCCTCTACTGGCACCCCTGAAACCACCCCTCAAATCCTGTGTGTGTTCAGTTTTGGGCTCCTCACTACAAAAGGACATTGAAGTGTTGCATGTAGGGCCTTCTTGTAAGGAAGATTTAAATCAGATGTGAGGAAACATTTGTTCAGAGAAAGGGTTGTTAAGCATTGGAATAGGCTGCCCAGGGAAGTGTTGGAGTCACCATCCCTGGAGGTGTTTAAAAGATGTGTAAATGTGACACTGAAGGACATGGTTTAATGGGGGCCTTGGTAATGCTGGGTTAATGGTTGGACTCAAAAATCTTAAAGCTCTTTTTCAACCTTAAAAATTCTGTGATTCTGTCTGGTTAAGAATTGACCAGATGGAAGTCAAGCTAGAACCTGTAATATCAGTTTTTATCCTGAAGTCAGGTACTTATTCCAGACAGCTCTAGACACCTGGTTTCAATGCTGAAAACTAGACTGCTTATCTCTCACATTTGCTAATAAGAGCTCAGTGTTCAGGACTAAAAAGATTGGAACTCCTGCAGGAGTCCCTCTCATGTCACTCTGTAGCAGGATCTAGCTGACTAGATACCATTTCTTGATCACAAGCGAGGTACAACCATCTTAAAAACCTTGAAATGACTCCACAATCAAAAAAAAAACCCAAGAAGAATCCATTATAAAAAACATTAAAAGTACTGCATTTGATATATTTTATTCTACGCTAAGCTGTATCTTTAAACAAAGAGGTTACAAAGGTAAACACTGCCTGTCTCAATTTTAACACCATAGTTAAAGAGAAACCTACCCACTGATGATCTCCGCCCTCCCCCTTTCTAATTTTACAAATGCCTTCATTTTGGAAGCAGGAGGGGACAGAGGCAATAAGAAAAGAGAGATGTATCTGCAGTGTCTGACTGCTGGGAAATAAATAAATAAATATATCCCATTGATTTTTCCATATGCCATATTTCAGCCAGGTGGCTGCCCTTTTCCCCATGTGTCAATTAAAAAGTTGTTGTAGAGGCAGTGAAGGCCCAGCCTTGCTGTCACCCTTGTGTCACAGGGTCTGTGCAGAGGGCAGGATCAGACGTGACTGATCTCACATCTTGTCCTGCTCTGAGTTGTAACATCATCACAACTTCAGAGCACACAATGTGTGGGACCTGTGAGTGTCATTGCCTGGCTTGGCCCGTGAGAAACCTGGAGATATCAGTGTGTCCAGTTCTGTTCTTCCTTGTCTGGGCTTTCTCCGCAGTCTTGTGTCCCAGCCTTGAATGTTGCTGTAGCTTTTCAGAAAGCTGCTTCATGTGAAAATGGCCTGGCCTCTACTAATTACAATAGCTCCTTGTTCTGCTGCCAAGAAAATAGCATCATCAGCTACTTGGATTATACAGAATATTACAGAATAAAAACAACAACAGAAATACACTGTTATTTTTCCTTCCTCATATCCTGCCTTGTGACAGGAATCCCTCTCCCTGCTAAATTCATTGGTTAACAACAAACAAAGATGCTTTTAACAGCTGTCTCCCTATAGCTTGTCCTCTGTGGAGAAAAATACACTAGAGCCATGATAATATTTAAAACTGGCTTACCATCATAGTTTTGGTTTTTTTTAGTAAACTTCACTTGACTTGTAACCTCTCCTAAACAGGGATAATACTCTTTTCTTGCATCTACATACAATGGAGCATCTACAAGCCAAATATTAAAGAAGAGCTTAAATAATTTTTCCACCATTTTAGTAACATCAGCAGAGATAATTGTTCACTGAAGAGATACAGTGTCACCACAAAACTCCTGAAGTGACCAGAAGTTGTGGCTTAACTTGGGGATTTGGGCTTGCTTCTGCCCTTCATTCCTATTAATAGAAGACTGTTTCTCAATGTTTTTGGAAATTATGTAAATGTATTTGGCTGAATATCAAATACTGATTTATTAGAAACATTTTTTTTAAGCTTAGAAAACTGTCTACTTTTCCCAAGGGAAATGCTTTGAGAAAAGGATAAGGACATCACTTTCCCTTGCTGTAGGTCACTAATTTTGGTCAACAGAATCGAGACTTTAATTTCCAAGGACTCCCTCTGTAGTCCACAGAGTGGAAGTGGATCTCCCAGGGAATTCCTGATCAGAAGTCTATCTCAGATATTCTGTGCCATCTTTCAGGGGAGGCTTGTGGAGGAGAGGAGAAAGCAAATTGTCTCAGACTCTCTGCAGTACGTGAGGGGTGGATGTGCCTTGGTGGTCCCAGTTTTTCAGTGCTGGAGGCTGGCTGGGTGCTCTCCTGGCAGGCTGCCATGCACAGATGGAGAGGAAGGTGCCAGTTTCCACCTGCTGTTGTGCCCTGTCTCCTCCAGAGCTGCTGCACAAAGGATGGTGAGTTGGAATGTCTTGTGAGCCTAATACCTGGATTGTGGGCCACCAGTTCACAGCCACCTTTTCTTTGGAGTATCAGTCCATCCTTTCTCTGCTCTTACAGTTTCTCTGTTACCACCTGTCTTTTGTTTTTCAAAGTTATTATAGATGAGATATCTGCCATTTTGAGGCAAAATCTTCTTGCTCATGCTTACAGCAAGCAAATTACGTGACATTAAGTTCTGACTAATGCTTTGTTCCAATTGTGGTTGTCAGCTGTAGGTGAGAACGTCTGCATTCAGAAATCACTGACTCTGCCTTTGCACACAGAGGGTGGTCTCAGGAATATGTTCCAGCACTGCAGCCCCTCTGCCCTGCCACGTGTTGTCCCCACAGCTGTGTCAGGCTGCCCATAGCTTGGTCACTTGTATCTATGAGAAAGGAGATGCTCAACTGTTTGAAGTCGTGGGTACATACTCACCTGTATCCAGCATTCAGATATTCAAAGCATCACAGTTTGGGATCTACCCAAAACTGGACTTCAGGGGAGTCACCTGAGACTTTGAGGTGCTCTGACTGATTTAGACAATTCTCTAGGTGGGCACAGACCTCCTGCATCTTAGTGATGACAGTCCTGCAATTTGATGTTCTTTTGCAATGCACTGCTTCAGTTTCTATTAAACTTTACTCCAACAGAATGCTTTAAGTATCTGGATCTTGAAATTCATGGCTGGATTCTTTAATATTCATCATTTTCATCCGATGAAATTGCTCAGCTCCTCTACAGTAATTGAGACATATAAAATTTCCTTGATTCTGAAACTTTGGTGAGTTCAGAAGTCAGAAGAGATAGTATCCTACCAAAGGATTTATCCACCAAAGTTTCAGAATCCACAGACTGTAATGGCTATGCTGTTGCTTTTGCTGTCAGCAGTGTATATTTTTATTAATAGATACTACTTTGTTTTGTTCTCATTTAGCCTGGTAGCCCAACGTTTAACATAGCTGAGAATCAGATTTTACCTAAAGAACATTTCATTTATTGAAGACTGTTTGAAATTACTAGTTTAATGAATATATTGCAACTTAGCCCATAACCAAGAATCTCACCTTCTTTCTGTGCAATTCCAGTTCTGCATAACAAAGAGAGGGCCATATGTATCCAGGGGAAACTGAATCACTTAAGCAGAAAATAAAGTCTGTCAAAACACTACATAAATGCTGCACATGCATCTTTTTTAATTGAGTTGGCTAAGTTGAGAGATTTCCAGTGTATTCTGAATGTCTAATCCCTGGACCAAGTCAAAGAATGATCTGCCACTCCTCAGGCTAAAATACAAGTCACGAGTTAAACAATCAGTCCTTTAAAGGAACAGTGAATATGTGTAAATTGGTGACGGTTTTAGAGCTCATTGAGTCAAGTCATCTCATGAATTTAGTTTATTGATCAAGAAATGCTGCATCAGGGGCTTCATTGCCACCCTTCCCAGAGATGGAACCTAATGTGCTGCAGTACAGGCTGACATGAAAAGGGTTTGAAATCTACAGAGCTAAGCAGAGATGTGCCTGTATCTAAGAGTAGCTCTTACAGTACATTTAGCTTAGGACATGCAAAAGGCCTCCAATATTTCTGTCTTGTAATGAAGGCTTTAAAAACATCCTCTCATAAAGAAAATACTTGAAGGGAGGGGAAGAAGCTTCTTAATGATTCCTTTCAGTGGGTCACTGCTCTGCAGTGGCTCTCTGAGCTGCTATGGATTTTTACATTTTCTTGAGCACAGCTGGGCTTTCATTTTCCCTGGCATTTTTCATTCAGATATAAATAGCTACTACACCAATATTACCAAGAATATCTTTAAAGAAATAACTGATGAAGCCATTAAAAAAACCTTGAACTAAAGCTTTCCTGAATGCTATCGTTTTCATGCCTCTGTTCTGGGTGCTCATGAGTCTATTTAGGAACTGTAAATTTAGGGAGAGAAATAGAAAGGTGTATGCTGAGTACAGAAGATGTGATATTTAGTGTATCTTTTTAGAGATTCTTTTTTTTAATGCAACATTATTTCTGTCAAAATTGAAATGCTTTGAAAAATGTGCTAAGTTGATGTAAGTCTGTAAAAAGGAGAACTGAGAAAGCATTAAAAAGTCCAGCAAAGAATATTTTGACCATTTTTACAAAATTTCTAAATGTGAAATGTGTTATTTAAAAGAATAAAAGAAATCTAAATTCCAGGAAATGTATTGCAGCAACAGAACAACAAAATATATTGAATTTAAATGGGAAAAAATTGTAATTGGGAAAAAAAATTCTGTGAAACAGAAAATCCAATTCCTGGCCAGGTCTGTTTAGTGACAATTTCCTAAATCTGCAAATACTTTTGATTCATAGATTCATGAGTCATGATTCTGTAAATACTTTTGATTGATGGTTTTAAAGAGAGAGAAGATTCTTAAATGTCAATTCACAAATGCAAGTGGATTAAGATCTCCTGAGCCACCTGCTTGTTTTAGCAGGGACGGATTGATCATTGTGTGGAAGCCCTGTTCCACATGTTCCTCGGAATGGTGAAGCTTCAGCACTGAAGCTTAGTTGTGCCCTTCTCTGAAAACTGGGTGAAGGGATTTTCCCAAGCTGTAAATATGAGTAGTCTCAGACTAGTTATGCTTTTGCAAAGCATAAGGCTCTCAGTTACCTGAAGTGTTTTGGTGCAGGAGGAAGGGGGAGTGTTTGGAGTGATGGTGTTTGTCTTCTCAAGTGACTTGTGATGGAGCCTTGCCTTCCTGGGAATGGCTGGACTCCTGCTCATGGGCTGTGGGTAATGAATTTCTTGCTTTTCTTTGCTTGTGCATGAGGCTTTTGCTTTCCTCCATTAAGCTTTTCTCTCAACCCACAAATGTTCTCACTTTTACCCTCCTGATTCTCTCCCCCATCCCACTGAGGAGGAGTGAGCGTGTGGCTGTGCAGTGCTTAGGTGCTGGCTGGGGTTAAACTTCTGTGTATTTTAAATTGGGTATTACCTTTGAAGCCTAAAGAACATGTTGGATAACTTGTTATCACCTCTCACATGTCACCATGGAGTGCTGCAAGATAGGTCTCACTGGGAGCTGGCCAGCATTGACAGTGGAAAGCTGGGAAACTTCTTATAAAGACCACCTTCATAACGGGAGGAAGTGTTGGTGGAGGCAGAAGCTTTTAGTGTGAAGGAAGCAGAGCCATTCATTAGCTCTTCTCACTATGTGGAAATTCAAACACGAAATAAAAAGGACTGGTTGTACTGTGCAACTCACCACTGTGCAATGAGCATTGCACCATGCTTTGACTATAACACCCACCAAATGTAATGATCATCTATTGGCCAGATTATCTTTTTCCTCTGAGGATTTTGACCTATTTCCTGTTGAGACAGATTTTTCTCATTTCACATCCATGCATTTCCCATCACTCTGAAAGCTGAAGAAGAAATGTAGTCTGGCAAATTAATTAGCTAGAGTTCTCCTATGTAGGAGATCACGTAGGAGTGTGTAGACCTTAAGGGAGTATTTGTCACCAAATGAACATGTCTGTGCTAGTTCAAAATGCCCTTCAAGCTGTGTGTGAATTATTTCTCTGTTCAAATGAGTTACTCCTTCTTGTAGGTGGACTCAAGAATCTTGTCCTTCATCTTAATTTGTATACAGCAGATTCATGGCAGAGTAACTTAGTCATGTGAAGGAATGCAGATAACACCTCCCTTGTACACCATGCAGAGCTGTTGTAAGCCAAGGAGTTGTACAGGTAACAGACAAGTAAAACCAGGCCTGGGATGTCTACCAAAACAATTGGGTTGCAAACTCTGCATAGTCAAGTTAAAAATCTAATTTAGCTATTTGTTTGGATTCTTAATCATGCATGTAATGCGTACAAGTTTACATTAAAGTTAGAATTAATTACATCTTTCAACTCATCCATCTAAATGAACAATGCTTTGCTTAATGCAGCTTTGTTTTTATAAATATCCTCCCATTATGCAGCAACTGAATATTCCTGTTTTACCTTGGCTTTTGTGTGTGGGAGAGGCACTCTGGAAACTAAATATATCCAGTATTAATTAAAATATGTATCTCAGAAGACAGCAGGATAATTCTTCTTTATAGTTTTATAATGAGGTTTGTCTGAACATGAAAAAAAGCTCAGTCAATTCAACATTTTTAGTTCAATTTCAGAGCTAACTTTACATCAGTGAGAGTGAGCAATGATTGGCTCCTGTATTTAGGAAAAAAAACACTGTTTTTGAAACTGGCCTTTGCAAATACTCAGAAAATGAGAAGAAATAATGTTCAGGGAAAGGGGAAATGGAGAACAAAACATGGATGAAATAATAGACATTTTTGGCACCTAAAGAAATAGGAGGGTGAGAAATGCCTGTGATACATGAATCTGAACATTAAAGTCTTGCTGAATCCTAAGTATGACTTGCAGTATGTTAGATCATAATTTTCCTTCTCTGTCATGTTTCTTGCCCTGTTAATGCTCCACATATCCCACATTTGATGGCCTTTGTGCTTACCTCCCTTTCTCGTGCCCCATATGAGCCAGCAACTTACCCTGGCTCCCCTTGAAGCCCATGAAGCTGGCATAGCCCATGTTTTGTGCCATGAGCTGTTTGCAGAGGGTTTCCATCATCCAGGCTACAGCTGGTGGCTCTGACTCAGAAATGCTGAACACGAGGGCTGGCTTTTGCTCTCAGCTGTCCACAGCAACCATGCAAAGGTTTCACTTCTGCCTTGGATTTACCAGAATCCAAACCTGGAGGTATTGTGAACTGGATGATTTGAACTCAATGAGCTAGAATTTTCCCTCTGAATTACTCTACTGTCAAAGGGGAGAAGTCCCCAGTTTACTTCACCTGTCACACAGGTACCCTGTTATTCATAACTTGTGTTTATTCCTTGAAAAAAGCAGTTTGGCCACTCCTGCAGCCCAGGGACAAGGAGGGGGACAGCCTTGCTAATTGTGCTGAGGTTGTTAAGAGGCAGAACCCCTCCAGCTGTTTTGTCTGTCCTGTCCTTGCCGCAGCTGGCCTGCAGGGGTGGAGCACCTGCCCGTGTCTCAGCACAAAGTCTTCTTTCTTGGCCCAAACGAGCTTTTGTCAGCACTTTAAAGAAAACTGCTGGACTTTGCATCTGAGTCATGTACACACAGCCCCAGCAGCAGCTTTTCTGTGAGGATGGTTTTCCCTGGCAAACATGTGATAGCAAATTCTGGAGGCCCTAGAAACAGAAGAAGGAAATAATTCATGAGTTTGTAAAGACTTCCAGACTTTCTTCCATATTTCAGAAGTCAGTTCTTAGTCCTGTATAACAGGCAACAGACATCTATTACAAAAATTCTCAACCAAATGAAAAAAATGTGGCAAGCAAGCACCAAAGATTACAAATATATATTTTGCAAAAGTGCCTGTACTTATGCAAAGCAAATTTTATGCAAAAAAGCGGCGCCACCTAAGTGGCAGCATAACATATGCACATGCTCAAAAAAGACAGTCTTTTCAAACAAACTATTACCACAATCATGCAATAACTTGAGTCTTCAATTACAAGTGAATCTATCCTAGTAAAATGAATTCTTTAATGTGGGGATTGAGGTTTTTTTGTGTTTCACTACTAAGTGTTTCTGCTCTTCCAAATTGAAACAGTAAAGAGACATTATAAGAGAAGGCAGAGGTACCTCCATGCGTGGCAATATGAGAGTAGTTTTGCTGCAGCTTTCCACTTGGCAAGGTAAGAAATCCAGTTTTAGATGGCTCAGATGTTACCCAAGCAGGCCTAGAGCTAGTCTGTTAATTTCCCACCTTAGACACATTCAATAACTTTTGTACTAGCAACAACCCTGGTAGTTACAGTTTTCTCCAAATTACCCTCTTTTCTGTGTTTCCTGGCAAGCAGAACTGTTCTCGTGGCATTGGGCTGCAGTGCTTTGCTGCATACCCAGAGAAAGCAGGACTGTTCCAGCCATGGCTGTTCATATGTGCTGCCTGCTCTTGTACCACGATGCATTTTCTTCACACAGCCTCCCCAGAGAGCTGGGCTGAAATTACAGCTCTGTGGCTGAGAGTGAAACTGCCTTAAAGAAGAAGAGGATGATATAAGTTTATATAGGTTGCAAACCCATGTGTTTATTATCTAGTTGGTGCAATGAGCTGGCTTTGTACTGCTTGTATTTTGAATGGTTTCAGAAAAGTCCATGGAAGGGGATTTAGATGTGTTGTGCCAGTGCAACAATAGCTGTGCCAGAACCAGAAGGTGTTGCAACTTCCTAAGTAGTAATAATAGATGGGTTGATGCCATCCACTTCCCTAGTTTGTCTTTTCCTGCTTTGTCATGAGGGAGTCTGTCTGGAAGGGCTAGAAAGGGGAAGACTCTTCAGTTTTGAAATATTTGCAATTGTAAGCATCTAAGAAGGAAATGAGTGCCTTGACAGAGGCAGAGCGCTTCCCTGCAGTCTGAGTGACAAGCTGCAGTCCAAGCTCCACTACACAGAAGGGGGAGTAGTGGTTTTGAAAGTTAAGAGTCTCTGGCCTTTATAAATTCTCCTGGTCATCTGTGGCAGTCTTAGGGATGTGACTGTCAGTAAAGACATAGCATTAATGAATGTGAGTTTAAATCACTTTAAAAAGTATAGCAGGCATAAAGAATGGATGAAAATTGAATATATCAGAAGTGACATAGATTCTGAGAAAATAGATTCCTTCATCTAGGGCCTTTCAATACTGATTCTGAGGAAATAGATGCCTTTATCCAGGGCCTTTCTAGATGAGCCCTTAAATCCATGACCACTTGAGCCAAACTGACTCTACAGCCCATAAAACCTGATTTTAAAGTAAAGATCCCAGAGCCAAAGTTTTCCTTCCACTGAATTCACCTAGTGAAGATCCAAACACATGCCATTGTGTGAGTAAGTAAATACACCATTTGAATCACAGAACCTTACACAGAGATGTTGAATTTGTCCATTACACTGATCCACATTGTCTCCTCTGGTGACCAGAGTCTACTAAAAACAGATTGAATTCTTTTTATCATATAGCTGAAAGAAAACCAACAACAACAAAAACAACAAAACTCCCATATCATAAAGACGTGTTTACCTGAACTTTTCGCCTTACTATAGATGCATACTTGGTGGGATGGGTAGTCCCAAGTCTCCTGTCTTGTTTCTCTTGCTCTGTCACCATGCGTGTGGAACTCGTATTTCCAGTGCAGCATTGTGACTTTTTGACAGGCCATGAAGGTGTGTTTGCAAAAGCTCCCAGCTGGTGGAACACTGTATCCTGGCCACTTCCCAGGCTGCGTTCTGCACAGCTTCCACACCAGTCACCTGCCTAACTGGTGCACAGAGCTGCTTGCCCTCATAGTGTGGGGTTTTCCCACAGTCCCTCCTTGCAATTGTGTCCTTCTACTGTTAATGCCTTGCCATCCCTGAGCTGTGTTTAGCCATTCCATCTCCCAGCCTTGGTTAACTAAAGCAGAGCGAGCCCTCAGAATGAACAGCTTTGCCCTCATTTCTACAACTAAACTAAGTGTATGAGATGTCACCTCCTTGTAATGCTGACCAGCTACTGATGATAAACCTTCTCAGTCTCTGCCTTCACACTTAGTAATCAGTCTCCATCTTTTTCATGTAATGAACTATTTTATTGTCTCAATTTTGTCCATTTTAATAACAAACACTTCCCTTTGGTTTTTGCCACTGGAGATTTTCTTGCTTCATTGACTCTCTGGAACACTATATTGAGCTTGTTTTAAATTGCAAAGTGTGCCCATGTGCAGTGTGCCTCAATGAAACATGCATGAACTGCTGCTCGAGTGGCTCCCACTGTCAGTCTGTACACGGTGTTTCGGAGGAGGCTGCTGCTCCCAAGTTCCCCAAAAGCACTGCCTGATGTCACCACTTCAGTTCCTGTCTCCATTTTAAGCCATGGATTCCCCCTGTCCAAAGTTAACCCTTGCTGTAGCTGTTCAGCACACAGCTAGTGTAGCACTCTCCCCCCCTTCTGCATGTTCAGTTTCATGGCAGCAAAGCTGACCCTGAGGATGGTTTTCTTTGGAAACGTGTACCAAATGTGCAATAGTGTAAGAAGCTAAATAGAGTTTTACTAATGAATACTAAAAATCATCAATGAAAGTCCCCCCTGAAAAACAAGTGCCACTGGAGATCGTTTCTCAAACAGTCTGACTAATGCAATTTATGACCCTGTCTCATCTCCTCGGGCTCCTGTTTAGCTAATGTGTCATCCCTTCAATCTTATGTTTCACCCCAGCTGTCCGTGTTTTTACATTTAAAGGCTTTGCATGAGCTGTGCCTGATAGTGTAGTAGTAAAGGTCACTAAGCTGACTTTACTGTTAGGTGGGTTTCATTTTTATATACCAAACGTGATGAGGAAGAGTCACAGTGAAATCTGTTGACAAGATCAGCTTTAAATGTTGACCATATTAAATGACTTCACTTTCAGTTGGTCTTCTCAGGACAAGGGGGATTGGAAATCTCATTAAATATATAAAGTGACAGATTTTGTGGCACCAAGTGTGCTCTTGGAGCCCAGTATTGTCCCTCGTGTGAATACAGAAAGAATAAAGTTGCATATTTATTTGGAGGTTGGCCTACAGCTGTGTCTAAAGCAGCCACTAAGAGCCACAACCACCCTCAATGCTCTCTAAGAGGGTTAATAGCAATATTAATAAAGAAAAGGCTATTATATATTGATTAAAACCTTCCTTTTTCTTTCTTTCTGGTAGGTAACCTCTCCAGAATTAATGATTAAAATGATAACTTTTTAATCTCCCAAATGAACACTATGCTCAGAACAAGTCAGGTATGTCAGGTGAAATGGTCTGCAACTGTCAGCATTCTTCTGTAACAATTAGGTAAAGTAGGCTTGCTGGTTAAAATAATGATAAGAAAACAAAACACTTTTTTGTTTTCTCTTATGCCTTCTGACTTACGAAACTCCTATTGTTGTAGTCAGTAAATGTGGCCAGACACCATGGGTAGTTGAAGTAACGCGGAGAATGCATTCTTTTCTGCCAAAAGTATATTTTAGAAAGCATTTAGTTTCTATGTGCAGGTAAAAAATACAAGATGGTGTGAGCCTGACCATGCACACACGAGTAATATTTTGTATCTACTTGATTTTTTACATATAATATCTTACAGTCAGTAATAAGATACAAACCACACTGACACTGATTCAAGAAAATGAAGGACATGTTGTCCCATAACTGGATATAAAAGAGAGGAAACCACTCAGGGAATGTAAAAACGTAAACATGCAGATCCTTTTGAGGAAATTTCTACACCTCTTACTCAGTAGTTTCATGTGATCGAGACTGAGAGCTATTAAGTTAAAAAAATGTATATATATATTTAAATAGGCCGAGGGCATGAAAATTTTAGGCTATGAAAGTCCTACAAGATCCTATTAAAATCCTTTCTTGGAAAAAAAAAACCCAGCTGTAATTACATCCTACTATGGAAGTCATAGTCATTTGTGAGGGACTGCTTGATCTTTCCTTAATTTTTTACAGGGTAAATACAATGAAACTTGTGCTAATGCCCACCATGGTCTATAGGAAACTGCCTATCTACAGCTTAGTCGACTGAAAATTAAGATTTATAAAGGAATATAAAAAAAGCAACAAAACAAACACCCAAAAAAGGCAAACTCTCATCTAAATTTTTAGAGTAAAAAATAGTTATCAGAGAAGTTTCTTAAGTGCTGAGGAAGCTCTTTCTGGGTGTGTGCCTCAACCCTGCCAGGGCTGAATACCTAGGAACATTCCCTAAATGGGAAGCAGTGGTATTCCCCAGTTCAACTTCCCTGAGAGCACTTGATAGCTGAGCTCCAAGCATGCTGACAGGGCGAATCAACGTGGCATGCAGAGCCTTGAGTTCTTCATTTAAAAATACAGCCACTGAGGGAGGCAGTAATGATGTTTGTTGCTTATTTGAGATCCTCGTATTCAGAGTACTGTCCCAGTAGATGGAGGATTTGAGTGCTGCTCCCTCCTACGCTCTCAGGGGTTTGGTGTCCACATTCCCCTCATTCCAGAGGAGTGGCCAGACCAGGAGGCTGCAGCCCAGGCTGTGATAAGGACGTGGGCTAGTTGGACCTGAGCAAGGACCATTAAGCTTTAGTTGTGAAACATGAATCCTTATGTAAAGCATCTTCCCACCCATTCAAAAGTATTTTCCCTGTCTGTAGCAGGGGCAGGATATTAGGCACGTGCAATATCCCTCAGCAATTGAGTAGATTGTAGGTTGCTAGATGTTGTACATGCCAGCTTGAAGCATTTTGAGGCCATTCCATCCCTAGGAGAGGGAACTTGGGTAACTAGCTGAGGTATTTTAATATCACCTTAAGAACTCAATATCTGAAACCTATGAATTTATGCACTACAGTCTGGAGCCTTTAATTTCTTTATCTTTGACTGTGGGTGACTAGAAATAAGGGCATACAAAATGACAGAAGCAAAACATGGGAATTTTGTGCTAGTCCAAATAGCTTTGATTCCTCATTTTATGTGTGGATTACAGGATCCTGATGGAGAACAACATTGTTTATCCACATGAACCATCAAATGTAAGGTCATTGCCTAAGAAAACAATTGTCTGTCATTATTCATTTAAGGAAGAGTGCAGCATGCATTTACATGGCTGCATGTATGGGAATATTGTCCAGGAGTTGTGATAGGCTGTCATCACGGTCAACGAGCATTTGCTTTGACAAAAAGCAAGAAATGACTGAGAAGTTGAATGGGATGAAAGAACAGGGAGTTTGCCACTTGAAAAAATACATGCAAAGTCAGAATGGGACAAAAATGTAGAACTGGCTTGAGTACTTTGTAATCCAAAATAAAATGAAGTGTGAATGTTACACAGTTATGGTGCTAAAAGTTATAAATGTTTGAGCTGAAATAGTTTCAAAATAAACATTGTAAGTAAACATTAGGTAAGGTCTAAACCAGGGGGAATGTTAATTATTATTTTGTTTAAAATGAATTCAGTGGAAATACTTATTTGTTGTGAAAAATGCTCATTTAAATAAGTTACCTTTCCAGTGACAGAAAGAAGTATTTTGGGAACCGTTCTGTAACTTTCTACTCCTTGAAAAACACTGGGTAATGCCTATTGAAAGGACTAGTAGTCATTGCTGAGCTCTCAATTACTTTCAGCCACATACAAAAAAAATGTTATGGCCTCTCAGGAAAGCAGTGTGAAATGATATGATCAATATGCAAGGGTGGTCAAGAAAGTAAATAAAATGCGAGGATGGCTAGGGTAGAAAGGGCACTTTAACCAGGTTTTTGTAAAATCTATAATTTCTGTGAAATTCAGCTGCCCTTACATGAACTCAGGAGTCTAAATTTGAGAATTTTTATTTTGAATGTAGCACCTGACTTTAAGAAGGCACGTGAACAGACATCTGCTGTCAGGGAGTAATTAGAAGGTCACGGACCTTCAATTTAAGGTCAATAAACAATGGAATATGAAGTTGTGTTTTGCAGAATAACAAAATGTAGATTTTTGTTTGCCTCATTTTAATTTTACTTTTAGACTTTCAAAAAGCTTCCAGAAGACAGTTCCTCTCTTTCCTGAGTTACAGCTTTGGTTAGTTTTTGTTTTGGTTCCCTTGGATGATAACCACCAGGAGATTTTGCAGGTGCCAAAGCGATGCGTGAATGGTTACCAGTGACACAGAGAGTAATTGCCAAATGATGATTTCAAAAGTGTCACGCTATAAAAGCTGCTTGAATGGCTGTGGTTTTGTCAGTTGGCTGAACTGTTTACTGCAGAACCAAAAGGCCTAAGTGAAAGTGCTCTGAGATGGGGTTTTTATAAATGTGAATCCAGGGCAGCTCTTGTCCAGGGTTAACTACAGAACCTGTGTTTGTCATGTTCACTGAGCTTTTTAAAGCAGTGCTTTCTCCTCTCCAATATAGCAGGTTGCACATTTGAGAAAAGAGAACCAAGAAGTCCTGACTTGTACTTCCCCAGCTGTAACTTACGCAGCCACAGTCTAATTAAAGCCTTAAATAAATGTTGCACTTAATTAAAGACAAACCCAAGTCTATTGAAAACGGAGCAAAATAATGAGCTATTTGTTGTTGTACATGATACTTGTATACAATAAAACATGTGCTAAAGTGTTTTGTGGTTGGCTGATGTTTTGGCTGCTCTTTGCAAAAATGAGAAAATAAGGATTCTGGTGAGCAGGCACAGGCTTTCCTGGCAGATCAGGAAGGTGTGATCACTTACTGATTTGAGAAATAGATGAAATGAAGCTTGATGGGTGCCATTGCTGAGCCTGGCTCACCCTCTCTTCTGGGCCAGCACAGCTGTTCCTGCAGCCAGTCAGTGAACCATTTTGGGGAACTGATCTAGCAGAAGAAAACAACCAGTTTAGGGGGGAGGGGAGTCTGTTCTTGTGTTTCAGAATGCTGGTGAATCACTTCTCCAGCACTGCTGGTGAGGAGGATGTGCAGACAACGGGGAGCCTTGCTCAGGGGACCAAGCAGCTGGAGGCACAGGTTGTGCAACATGTCACCAATTGTTTAACAACCAAACCACGTTTGGTAACAGCCAAACCCTGTAATATTCTTAAAAGGTGAGGAGCAAGTAAGGGGAAACCTGACAAACTTCTGTGAAAATATGCACACATATATATATTCTTCCTAAACTGTGGCCCTGACAAAATCATAAGTGTTTTCTGATGAGGTACAAATTCCAGTCTTGTGCTCAATGCACTTCATAGAGCGCTTGAGCTGCTAATGGAACAGGGAACTCTGTTCCCTCTGGTTCCCAGCAACACAATAAGTATGACAGAATCCTCATTTGCATGGCTGTGGTTCAGATGATGTATTTCAATGGCAAATCCCTGTCTTGGGATTGCATTGCTCAGCCTTTTTTTAATTCAAAGAATATTGGGAAGCCGGAGCCCTTAAAAGTGATAATTTTATTGGGGGAGGGGAATTTAATGGAAGGTGATACTTTGTCATCCTATGCTGATTTAAAGAGAATTGAACAAATCTTAGGATTTCTTCTTTCTTTTTGAATACATTTTATTTTTGGACACAGGAAAGCTATTAAACGAAACAGTGAAAACACTTGAAGAAATATTGCAATACAAATGTATTTCATTTAAATGCTAATTTGTTTGTAATAGTTTCAAATAATGTAAATAATGAATAGTTTTGATGAGAGTTATCTGAACATAGCACATGTCAAAAACACTGAAGAAGCTGTAAAAATGTATAAAAAAGCGCATGATTATATATTGGAAGAGGACAGATGAATTGGACTAGCACTCCTGTACAACTGCTATGGTAAAGATTTTTAAGAAAAGTCCTAAGCTGCTACTATTGTCTTTCCTACATGTAGCCATCAGTCTGAGCAGAGAGAATTTCCGCTCCTATCTCCAGAAAGTTATTTGCAAGCCATTTCTGATCCCGTTATATTATCTGCATACATTCTTGTCTTTTGCACAATAAATTCTTTGGGAACATTAATTTTAAAAATTGCCTCGCATATTGCAGCATAAAAGGAAAAAACATTAAAACTGATACAATCTATGGGCACCAAACCTGAGAAGAGCAAATATTGATTGCATTGCAAGATCTCCTTCACAGAAGCTACAGTGAAATAAAGCAGTGGTTGCAGGTTGTCATGAGCTGTGCTTGTGTTTTACTTAAAGTTCAGCGATGTTATTACCTGATAACCCAAGTTTTAAAAAGATCCATACTGTGCTGTGGGGAGAGGAGGGCCTTGAATTACAGAGTCGTAAAGACCGCATGACAGACAAGCAGTAGCTGCAATTCATTTTGTTGCATTAGGCTCCCAGCTCATGTTTCTTGGGTGCCTGGGGCTCTCAGAACCGTGCTGCTCTCTGCAGTTTTTCCTACAGACTAAGCTTCAGCAGCCTTGGTAATGGAACTGGGACACAGGTACCATGCACTGGGCAGGCATTGGAAACGTGGGGTGGGCTTCTCTGCTGCCGGGCAAACGTGTTTTGGCCAGCCGAGTCTCTTTGCCCTGCATGTGCTGATGCCCAAAGCAGAGTCCTTTCTCACCCTTTCCTTGACACCCCAGAGCAGGGTGAGAGAGGGACAAGCTTTTCCCTGATACTGTTTATCTGTGGGCTGCCGAGACCGGCTCCCCCCACACCAAATACGTTTATGACATTCCTGTACAATTTGAATGCTGAACACCATCACCTCACAGCTCACCCAGTCTAACTCAGCCAAACCTCAGGGAAGGGGAAGACCTGCAACTTCGGGATGCACCATTACTATGTCTTGTTCTGGGCTCCTGGAGAGGGTCCAGCAGAGGCTACAAAGGTGATACGGGTCTGGAGCATCTCACTTAGGAGCAGAGCTGGGCCTGGTTGGTCTGGAGAAGACTGAGAAGGGACCTCATTAATGCACATAAAGATCTCCAAAGTGAGTGCCAAGAGGATGGTGGAGACCAACAACAGTGGGGCCCAGCAACAGGACAAGGAGCAAAGGCCATAAACTAAAACACAAGAAGTTCCACATCAACACGAGGAAGAACTTTTTCCTTTGAGGGTGGCAGAGCACTGGAACAGCTGTCCAGGGAGGGTGTGGAGTCTCCTTCTCTGGAGACACTCCAAACCCACTTGGACACGCTCCTGGTGACCCTGCCTTGGCAGGGGGGTTAGGGCGGGTGTTCTCCAGAGGTCCCTTTCAACCGAACGATCCTGTGATTCTGTGATTCATTTGGTGATACGGTTTGTTGTCGCTACGAGCAGCCACAGCGCTGGAACCAGCGCTGGCTCAGAAATTCCCTGGCGATCCCCTGGAAAGCGGCGCCGGCCCGAGCTGCTCTCGGTTCCCCCGCAGCGGGGCAAACTTCGCCTTCCCCGGGGACGCGGCGGGGCCGCCCCTGCAGCCGGCGAAGGACGCGGAGCCCTTCCCGGGGGAGGAGCGGGGCGGCCGCGGGGCTCGGCGGGGCCGCCCCGCTGCCGCCGGGCGCTCCCAAGATGGAGGCGGGCGGTGTGACAGGGCGGGGAAGGGGCCGGGCGGGGGCTGCGCCCGGGGCAGGTGCGCGGGGCGGCGCCGCCGGGAGCCGCGGCCGGGCCGAGGGCGGCGCTCGGCGCTCCGGGAGTGGCAGCGGGGCCGGAGCGGGGCTGCGCTGCCCCCCCCGCCGGGCGGTGACTCGGGCTCCCCCTCCCGCCCCGCCTCCCGCCCCGCTCGCCCAGCCCGGGCCCGGCCCAGCCGCCGCCGCACGGCGCCGCCGCCACCCGCCGAGCCCGGGGCGCCGCCGGGAGCCGCGCGGGGGCCATGACGGTGGAGCAGAACGTGCTGCAGCCCGGCGGCGCCGCCAAGGTGAGTCCCCGGCGGGGCCCGGCCTGGAGCGGCTCCGCGTCCCCGCCGCGCCCGGGCCTGGCCGCGCCCGCTCCGGCCCCCGCCGGTCCCCCCGCGCCCGTGCCGAGCTTCTCCCGGGCCTTGCCCGTGCCGCGGCCTCGCCTGGGCCCCGCCGCTCCGGCGGCCGCGGGGCCGCAGCGGGCGCCGCTGCCGGCCCGGCCCCGGGTCATGCCGGCCCCGGGCTGGGCGCTGCCCTCGGGGGAGCCCCGGCGCGCTCCCCGCGGCCCCGAGCGGGCCTGTTGCGCTCGCAGGCTGCCGGGCGGAGCGGCGGGAGCGGGGCTGGGCGGGAGGAGCGCGGGGTCCCGGCCGTGGGCCCGCGGGGAGATGCTGCACATGCCCGGCGTGACCCTGCAGCGCCGGCATCCGCGCCTGCTAAAGGTGAACGCTATTTCCAGCCAGTGACGCGCTCCTGCTGGAGTGAAAAAGTGCCGGGTTTGGGGACTCGTGCTAACGTGCATCATGGAACGGGGTTAAGGGGATGACGGCGCTTCCCAGGCTTACTGCGCGCCAGGACTCGACGGGGAATGTTTCTCTGTCACAAGAAGGAAAAAGAGATACCTTCTAAAGCTTTCCTTTGCTTGAACTGAACTGTCAGGAGAAATGTCTAAAATGAAACTGCCTGCTTTTAAAATAGTGTTTTAAAGGTAGCGTGTAACGCAACTCTTCTGGTTAGTGGTGTGACTGTTGCCTCTTGCCGGATTTTTATTAATGTTTTAATGGCATGTGCTGCCTTCATAAGAGGATAAAGGTGTATGTGGTGTGGAAGTTAAATGGCTGCAGCCGTAAGAGTGGGCAGTGGGAATGTGCTGATTAGGGTGTAATTGGTTAAAGTGGTACAACTCGCGTTTAAGAAGCCTTTTTGGAGGGAGGGCGTGTCTGGCCGAGGACTGCTCTCGTAGTTGGAAGTAGTTAGCAGGGATTTTGGCTGCTTCAGCAGGAAGGCAGGGGCTGAACGGACTGATTTTGTTCCTCTCTCAGTGTTTTTAGTCGGGGTGTGCTCGCAGGTTAATGTAGCAGATTTGCTGCTACGTGTGCCTGCTGTGTTTGATTTTGCTGCTGTGCATCTGACAACTTTCGCGAGCAAGTTTATCTTTTACAAAACCTCCTGTCAGTGGGTTACTTAATATTTTGTAATTATCACATCAGATACTCTGTTACATAGTGCCTTCTGGACCCTGATCAGTGCTGCCTATTTGTGTTTTCTGACAATAATCCTGAAGGAGAAATGCTAGTTTTTCAGCTAAACTGGAAGGATCCTTAGTTTTCAGCTAAACTGCTGCTTGTGGGTCAGTGGTTCAGATTCACTTGAGCTTCAAATCGAGGATAAGCCCAAAAGGAGGTTGAAGATTGATTGTGGTATATGCCAGGTAATCCATGCTGCAGTAAAAATCAAGCTAGCAATAATTCTGAAGCTGTAATCAACGTCTGTGGGTGACAGGTCACTTTTTTAAGTGTCTAGAGAAACTGAATAAAATATCAAGGTTTTTTCATGGCCAGGATTTTTTTATTATTATTATTTCCATTGAATCATCTGATTATTTTATTATCTGCAGTTGCTTGTTACCTGTTTTATCCCTAATTGCATGCACTTAAGGAATGAGGGAAAGGCACATCTTAAAAGTACTTTGTAAAAAAAGCTTTATTTGGCTCCAAAGTGGGTATCTCATTGCTTAGTGAGACCAATGACTAGCTAATTGGATGACAAACTTTAACATTGATCAAGTATTTTCATGTAAGGAGGCAAATGGTGAGGGTGCAATGGGCTGATGGATGGATGAAAGGTGGAGAGGCTACCCTAGCACTAACTTACTGTTTTCCCTTGAAAGAGGAAAAATCCCATCTCCACAATTAAGGGAGTTTGTTCTGGAGACCTCAAAGTTTGTTACAATTGTTTTCTGGTGGTGTGAAGAAACCACATCCAAGTAGAAATGTATTGGTTTTACAAGAGATGCCTGAGTCATCGGCATACCTTATTCGGCGCCGTGGTTCCCAACATTGTTCATCAAATGTTTTCTTACTGTCATACAGGAAGTGTGTGTCAAACTTCAGCAGCACTTGGAGATGTTGGTTTGTATTAATAAATGCTCTAACTACAAACAGCCTGTTTCCCACTGAAGCTATCTTTAGTTTATTGTGTAGTTAAAGCAGTTGCATCAGGTCAAAAGAAGTCTTTTCTTTTATCTCTACTGATCATCTTGACCCTTAGTTAAAACTTGTAATTTATGTCCTGAAGCAAATAATTAATCATATTATTCTTGTTGCTCATGGCCCTTGGGTGCTTCTCTGACATTGGTCGGTGTCTGAAGGTTATAGGTAGTCTTCACAGTAAGACTAAAGAGAGTGAATAAAGGTAAACAACATGAGAAGCTAAAAGAAAGCAGCTTCTTGTGTTGTCCAATCTGTATTTCTGTCCCGTCCAATCCTTTTTTTGTCAGGCATTTTGCTGCTGAGGAGCTAAGGCACGTGTGTTGCAGGATTTCCTGTACTCCAGGCAGCCCTACATGGCTTGTGCCTGCATACACCAATTTTCCTCCTGGAGGAAGATCTTCCCTTGTGCTGTGCAGACCCTTCCCTCGGCCAGCGTCCCCTACACAGCGAGTTCAGGGGCTGGGTGATTTTTCTGGTGACTGGAAGTTATGATGTGGGGAGGTCAGACATGTTTCAGCATTGTCTCAGCTCTGGTACTTACTGTGCTGGTCATCTTGGAGCAGCAGGTTGAAGAAGCTGGGTTTTAATTAGTGGCACTCAGCTGGCCTCTCAGCAATGTGTGTTATCAAGTTCTACTGCTTCTGGAGAGAGCCTGACATTTGGTTAATACACAGATTTCAAGGCTGTTTTATCTGTGCTTTGGTTTCCCACACCCACTGTTATTTCAGACCTGTGATTCAGCAGCGCATTGGCAGTGTAATCTCAGGAATAGTAGAATAATAGTAGAATAGAGCTGTGTCAGCTCAGCCCATTCTTCTTTTTCTAAAAGAAGCACAAACTTTTAAGGATATTTACCACTTGAAATAATGCGTGGCTTAAAGCAAGGTCTGATAGTAAATTCTTCTCTCTTGCTGTTTTTTGGGCTGAAAAGGTGAAAATTGTGCTAGCTCGTGTGTGCTTTTGCTGTGCTTGTCCCATGGTTTTGATGTACTTATTATTTAAAGATTTAGCTAATAATATGGCACTGAGTATTTTTTTTTTCTAAAAGCAATAGCTGCTTCCTGCAGAGGATGATAGAGTCATCCAATTAACATGATGCAGTCCTGAATGGCAGGAAGTGATTGCAAAGTTATCTACTGGGCACCTGGTACACAAAGAAGGTATCTTGGGAGCTGTGTACTGTTTTTTTTTTTTTTTTTCCTGTCTAAGTAGGTGGCAACCTTCCAAGGAGTTAAAATCCAAACCTTTAAAATCTCTGTATTTTGAGAGCTGGGTTGCCTGGTGGATCCAAGAGGCTGCAGGCTCCCTCTCTCATCACGAGCCCAGAGCCACTCTTGCCTGTGACCAGCGTGCAGGTGTCCCTCTGCACCTGAGAAATGGCCCCTGGGCCATGGAATGAGGATGGTTTCTGCATCTCCCCGTGAATGTGGAGCTGTCTGTGTTTGCACTGCGTGATGGGGTCTTGAATATGGGGGGTTACAGATGCCAGTGCTGGTACCCAGAGCTTTAGTACCTCTTTGTCCAGGATGAGCAGAACACTGATTTACTCAAAGTGTTTGCACCAACTACTAAGTAATTTGCAAACATTACTTGAAGTACTGTGGAGTTGTGCTTTTAAGTATATGCATCTTGTTCTATATTTAAGAAGTTCATATCAAAAAGCTTTATGATACTTGTAGTTACACCTTTGACACAGATTCCTGTTGGTATTTCTGAAAGCTAGAGCAAGGTGCAAAGGCCAGTGATTCAAAGTAATTTTGAAAGCCCTTGTCAAACTGGTCTGCTAAATTCCTTTTGGTTTTGTGACTGTTCTGATGGGTTTTGGTGGGTGTGGGTGGAGGTGTGTGTGTGGTTAGTTTTGGGGTTTTTGGTCTTTATTTTGTTTAGTGTCTATGCAAGCTTGCTGAATCTTGAAGGGTTGTGTTTATTGGTATAATATGATATGGGTCAGCACCTTTATAAAACCTTTAACAGCAGTTAAAATGTTTTGTGTTCAGAAAAACTCAGAGAAATTCAGTGATGATTTTGATTATGTTTGCAGTTTACAAGTGTAGTACTATCATAATTTTTCTGAAATAATGTCTTTATATATGTTCAGTCCACCCCTTGAAAAGAAAAAGACTGCTTCAGAATATGAAAGTGTAAAGTTTATCGATTTTCCTGATAACCTTTTGTAGTATTATTTTAAAATATCTGTAATAAATCCTTAACACACATTTCCCCCTCCCCCTCCAATATTTTTAGGATAACCCTATATTCACAGCTACTATGAGCAGCATCTACAAAAGATTGTAAAACCCATCGGCTTCGATGAAAAGGTCAAAAAAGCAAATTACCCATGTCTTAAAATAGAAAAGTATTTCAAATTTTAAAAAGGACTTCATAAAGATAAGTGGAAGGATAATTGAGCAGTTGCCTTTTTACACTCTTGTGCATAAGAAGATACGTTGTGGCTGGCATTGCCTTAATTCTGTGAGTTCAGCTGGTGTCCGTGGACTGGAGTAACTGAAGGGGAATGAAAGGTAGAACAAAAGATGGAATTTCTGTTCTGATTCTGGTAAATCTTCTCTTCTGTCTCGCTGAGGGACCCATCCAAGAGTTGACAGCCCAGTTTTTCAGTCCGTGAGAAGCTGGCTCCATGGCTCCAGAGATGTGAATGGTGAGCTTGAGGGATGGCACGGGTTCTGGGGCCAAGTGGCCAGGTTGGTAAATCAACCTGAGGCTCCAGGGGACTTGGAGGATGCCCTTTCAGGCTGGGCTCAGATCTTGGCAAAACCAGCAGGGAGGTCTCTGACACTGCCCTGTGCCAGGAGTTGTCTGGGGAGCTGCATCAGTCACCCCCCTAAAGCCACTGCTGGCACTGCCAGTGACAGGGGGATTATTGAGGTGCCCAGAGGTGCCTAAAGATATATTAAAACAATATTGCTCTTCACTGTCTCTAGTGAAGATACTGATTTTCAATTCCCAGCCGGTCAAGAGTCAAATGTGACATTCCTGGTATTCCTTAGCATAAAAAGTAAATAAAAAGCTTAAGAGCTGTGTCTTCACTTACATATTTTCATGTAGGAATAAATTCCTTTAAAGGCCTAATTTTTTTTTTTTTTTTAATTGATTTGCTGTTTTTGTTAGGAAACAGAACTCTTAAAAATCTGAGAGGGATGTGTACGTGTGTGTGAGTTGCTGGCACCCGAGAGAGAAAAGTCTTTTTTGCTTTCTCTGAGTAGAAAAGCCACAGGTGTGGGAGCAGATTTTCTTGTAAATGAAAGTATCCTGATGGCTTTCTCTTTCTAGTTCTCTTTTGATAACCACTATGATTATTTTATTGTGGGTGAAGGTTGCCTTGGGTCACAGTCAAGGGTTGTGTGTGTATAGGTTTTGTTTGTTTTTCTTTTTTGTTTGGTTGGTTTTTTGGTTTTTGTTTCTTTGTTTTCTTGGGTTTTTTTTAGCTGGCTTTGTTATTAACCTTCCCCATCAAACCCTGATGACTAAGTTACCAATGTGATGGTCTTCAGTCAGCAAATGGACACCTTTAAATTGAAAGAATTCAGATTTTCAGCAGGGGCCTGTTGACTTGTGCCTGGGGTAGCAGTGTAGCATCACAATTGAAATCACAAGTTAGAGTATTAGGTGAGTAATGTAGGAGAGGCTGTTGTGACAATGTCTTTCAACAGGATTTTATGAATTCAGAGTAGAGTTCAGTTGGTTTTTTTTCACATTATGAAATAGAGATGGCTTTTGTTAGCTGATGATTACACTTTATCAGCTGGGGTGCTGTTAAAGAAGTCAACATCTGCTAAGGGTGGAAAATATTAGAGTGGAGTGAAAATGGGTTCAGTTTCAGTAGTCAAGTGAACCTAATGTCACTCATGTGTGACTTCTGCCAGGGAGCTGAGTGTGTGATACATGGGATGAAAGCTCCCTCCGTTCCCTTTGGGACTGTGATAGGTCCAGAGTTCTGGTTAATGCGTGGTCAAGCATAATTAATAGGGAAAAGCTGATACTGTGAATCACAGGAGTTAATTGTGTGCAAAACCATGCAAGTTGAAAACTTTCTATAAGCTCATCTTTTTTGTTAGTTGAAAAAGGGAGAGAATGCTAAAGCTGTGGGGCTGAAGGAGAGATGAGGTGGTGAGATGCCTTCCTGCAGAGCATACCTTGCATGATAGTAACAACTCAGGCTTTGTGCCAAGTAAAGGTACAAACTCAGGCTTTGTGCCAAGCAAAAGCAAATGCTTTTTGCTGTTTCCTTAGGTTGGCGAATGCCACCTCTTGCTGTTTGTTGTGAACACTCGTAGCTCTTACTTTGGCAACACAATGTGGTCTCAACAGCATGTGTCAGATTTTTCCATGTTACTTTACATTAATACTGTGCTGAATATAGATGTTATCGTAAGCTACATTGTGCCTGCACACCTCAGCCAGGCTTGCAGGTAAAATTGGGAGCAGCCGTAGTGTGTGCTGTGGTGATCATCTAAAATGTTGTTTCTTCCAGCATTGCAGTTTGCTCTCTCTCATTGTATTGCAAGGTTTATATTTTTTGTTGCTAGATTTCTTTTGGATTTCAGAACTTGGAATTGACTGTATAAAAGAGCTCTACAGACCACTAGTGGAAAACTTCCATGAAACTTTTTGAATGATCCTGTCCATACTGCCTCTGTGCTCTGTTACCACCCATTTTTCAGACGTGGATAGGGTCTGGTTTTTCAGAGGTTTTTCTAGGTTTTTCAGAGGGTTAGGCCTCCCTGCCTCAGGATTTGAGGCGAGTACACCAGGCTGTTCTGGAGTGGCTGTGGGGGTGTGCTGGCTCCTGCTGACACTCACTGGGCTCTGTTTTCTGGGAGAGGGCTGGTTTTAGCATACTGAGCTACACTGTAGTTTTGCTGTGGGTGTTGTGCAGAATCTGTGGGTTTGGGCTTTAATGGGAATGAAATGTTGAGCAACATTGACTCAAAATGTTGAGATTGCTGTGAAGGAAGAACTGTGTCCTAAGGTGGTATAAAGGACAGATTGACACAAAATATCATGAGCTGGACACTGTTATGACTTCAGTTTTGGTGACAAGATGTCTGAGTTCTCTGTTTAATTATGGGGTGATTTTTCCCATGTATTTAGTAGCATCATTCATTCTAAGCCTTAGAAAATCACAGTTAAAATCTGTTCAGACTAGACTCTTGTGATTTAAGAAGGCACTGATTTTTTTTCAGTTGGGTTTCGTAGTTTTCCTTGTTTTGTAAATGTCTTTAGCTTTGCTTTGACATAAAGGATGAAATTCAGGAGTATGTTGAACACCATCAGCATGAGAATTTCCCTGAAATCTGGTGTTGCCTGGTGATGGGACTTCACCAGGAGCAGCATTATTGTGAGCAGTAGCACCACTGAGTGTCCACAGTTTTAAGGTATCTCTCCTACGGGTGTTGGAGAGGTGAAGTCCAAAGGACATGTGATGTGGAACAGCTTGAAGGCTCAAGTGCAATTAGGTTAACTTTGAAAACATCACCTGACACAGATTTGACTTGATGCTTTTGTTTATACCTGGTTTCTGAATTATTTTACCTGATGGATTCTTGCTGAAAAAAATTATACTCTGCACAGTATTTCTTTTAAAATGTTTGTTATCAACTAATTGGCAACAGTCAAGCTTATCAAAGTTTAGGTGCTAAGAAAATGCAGATTATGCATAAAATATCCTTGACTAAAGCTTTTTTAGCCATATTTCAGCTTTACAGTAAGCAGAGGTAGACAGAACAATGCATTTGATAAAAGTTTGTCAGAGGCATTAGTGTTTTCAAGGCATGATCTGGAGCTATTTAAATCTAAGCGACCCATATATCTTACCATACACAGAATTTGTGAAAATAAATGCAATGATATAATGGCATTGCATCCCCTTGTGGCTTCATTCTGCCAATTGTCATCATTTCACTGGTGTTGTACCCCAAAATGCAGAGGGCTCCCTTTAGAAGAGGATGTTCTCTTGGCATTAAGGTCTGAGTCTGAGATGTAGAAATTTTGGATTGTGATTTATGCAGCTGTATTTCATGCCAGCTTTTACTTTTGTTGAATAGTAAAAGGCAGGCTTGAGGTCACCCATGGTTTTTGTGATAACTGTCCTTGGCACAGCTGTGTGACTCCAAGGACTGTCAGATACCTGTGCTTGAAATTTCTATTCCTGTTCTCAAACTAAAAATTACACTTGCTGATTTTCAGTCAAGTCTTCATTAAAACATGAAGCCACTTTGAAAAGCTGAGTTTAGCTGTGTTTTTACTGGGATTAAGCCATAAAAAAAAAGGAGAGTGTCACATGGAAGTTGAAAATAGTGTTGATTACTTTCAGGCGTGTGCTGTGAGAGTGCTTTAAAGTAAGCATCTAGAAAAGGCTGCGTGTGCATTGGCACATGATTTTCTTCATTCTTTTCAGAAGAGGAGATGGCAGGAACAGACTCCTCCTCCACTTCCCTTTTGCTTTTGGTTTCGTTTCATTCTTCTGAAAGTTAGTTACTTTGAAACAGAAATTTCTTCTGGGACCACAGTTGTTGGAAGAGTACTTTTCTTTTTTTTTTTTTTTCCCTAACACCTTGCAGTGCATAGGTATAAATGGCATAGGTATAAATGTTAGAGGACTGAATACTGTATTGTATTCTGGAAATATTAGGTTATGACTCAGAAAGCATTTCTCTCCTTTGCAGATTTTAACTTTTGCTTTATTTTGATATAGAACCATGGGAAAATATAGAAGAACATTTTTAAGCTGGTAAATGTGTTTGTATGTGGCTTTTGTTTGTTTGTTTGTTTGTTTTTTGGGGTTTTTTTGTTTGTTTTGTTTTGGGGTGTTTTTTTGTGTTTGTTGGTTTGTTTGTTTATTTTTTAACTAAATAGCTTTATAGACAGCTTGCATCGGGATACCCTTTCTTGGTATTACCTATTTTCCCATCTGTCAGCTACTTTTCTTCTTTTCTTCAAATTCTGCTTGTATCTCTTATAAAATTTCCCACCTGTTTGTGGACTTTTTTTTTGTTTATTTAGAGACTTTCTCACTACTGTGTTGTTTTCTTGCTTTATAATCTTCTAATTATTTGGTGCTAGTAATTGGCAAGTTTCATTTAATTATGGCATCTAAGCTTATAACATTTTTTTTTAATGGGGTACTAGAATTAAATCTTCTCTGTCTGTATCCCAGTACTTGTTTGGAAATTAAAGAGTAACCAACAGCTTACTGCCAACTTTTAAAAGTTCTCCCTGGTATTGCACATGTTTTATGGGACTTAGTGCTGAAAATCACATAACATCTCTTGTGACAGCCCTGCCTGGACCACAGTTGTCCCCTTGCCTGGGCTTCCTTTCTGGGTACAGGCTGCTAGTCTGCAGGGTAAGCTCTGGATTTATTAATGGTGAAGATAGACAGTTGTGCCCATCATCACCAGTTCCAGCCCTTGCTAGTTTGCTGTGTTGTCTTGCAGCTTTTTCTGGGGCTGATTTTAAGGTGACTGGCAAATGTGGCACCCACTGCTAGTGCCGAGTGGAGGGTTTGCAGTGCACAGGCTCTGCTGAGTTGGGAGAGGCCAGGGAAGGTACTGAGTGCTTTGTGACCTAACTGAAAGGAAAAGAATTGAAGATTTTGCTACCAGAGTTTATCATCTCTGTTGTTTGATGGAGAATGTGTTGACATAATGCTGCTACTGTGAAATACAAAGTTATGTTTCGTGTCAGAGAAATGAAGAAAATCTGTGTAATCATAGTGGTGGAACACAGCCATGGGACAGTTATAAAGATGAGTTCTAATAAACAGGTGAGGAAAGCATGGAAGGAAGTTTTTGAATAAATCTTTTGCTTGCAATTATCTGTTATAAGTCTCAAGCTATTCTGCAATAAGTGTCCTTTAATTATAACTTTAGAAGCTTGCTTTGTATTAAAGAATTTTAAACTGTAGTTTTAGAGTGCAAAAAGGTTTTTTTTAGACAAAAGAAGGAAATAAGGAGGGGGCTCAGGCCTCACACAAGGTGGGAAAACATCCTGGACATGAAGATATGACTTCAGCTCACTGATTTATGGCCCCTGGAGAGGGAAACTGGACATCAGCATTGGAGATTGATGGACTTGAAAATAGAGATGGGACCCCACATCTGGAAGCCAGATCCCACTACCTGGAAAAACATATCCTGGAAGTACATCCTGGAGTATTGAAATATCAGAATAGATCACAATGGTCTATAGAATTATACAGGACAATCTATAGATTTATGGCTGTTAAGTATTGAATTGTGACGTTAAAACTAGAAATGGAAACTGCTGAGAAAGCTTATGAATATGTATGACTATAGCAAATAAAATACCATCAAATCCAGCAATGGGTGTGCAGTTGGAAGGGAAAACCCCTACCACTGTACCCAGCGCTGCCTTTTTGCTCACACTTTACCATGTTAATTAATTAATTATTAAATTGCTGCTTGATATATTGGCCGTGTCAAGCGTCTTATTTTTAACACTACTAAGAGGGCAGCACAGAATTAAAATTTTTGTTTAGAATAATTTTCCAGAGATGTGAACTCGTTAGAGGAGTATTTTGTACCCCTTTTATTCAAGTCAGCTTCTGAAGCTTCAGGTAGGTGTATGGTGATGGCAGAAAGTCATTCTTGGTGATACTGTTGTGGCACCACTGAGACAGGGAAAACTGGCTGGGCTAAATTATAGAGAACAGTGCTTCTGAACCAAAGTTATTGGAGATTTCTTGAGACCATGTCTGAATGTATTGGAATATAGCACCTTCAGCTTTCTGTGGGAGGTGAGGCAAATCTATGTTTCAATGTAAGATAATTCAAAGTCCATTCAAAAGCTCCCCCGAAACTTTACACAAATCTTTTTTTTTTTTTTTTTCTTTCTCCATGAAAGAAAATGGCCTAGAAAGTGTCAGTTGCCCTCTGTGGAGTGCAATGCTGAATTTACTGTTTCTTTAATTGTGCGGTAGTAAAAGTACATGCTGATCCCTGGTGCAGCTCTCACCATGACTGTGAATGTGAAACAGTGTCTCTGCTGTGTTTGGGGTTCATTTCAGTTCTCCCATCACCTGCATGCCCGATGCAGGTGAAAGCTGCTGGCTGCCCTTGGCAGGCCGTGCTGTGGCAGTGACCTTTCCGCAGGACACAGCGCGTGCCAGCGCCTTCTGTGCCTGCCCCGGGAAGGGCTGTGTGTCCCCAGGAGCTGGGACTGCTGTCAGAAGCCTGGCACCCTCCAGGTGACCTGTGAAACACCCAGATTTTACATGGCCTCATGTTATCTGTAGGCTCGTTCTTGTGCAGAGTTGTGCCTTGTGTCTGTTCTTGCCCACGTGCCCCTCCCCAGGCTAAAAACATGTCTGTTCACACGATTTCTTTTTAGGTGATTAGTGGAGGGCAGGATGAGCTATCAAATTATTTTACTGAATGCTGCAAATAGTGGTGTGTGACTTTCCTGATGTTATTTCGTCTTACAATGCACCAGCCTTTGGAGAGGGGGTGACCAATTGAGGCAGTGGGGTGAGCTCACCTCTGGCAGAGCTCACTGCAGTGGAGCTGCTCCCCCTCTGTTCTCCTTCCCAAGCCCCCTGTGTTGTCCCCTCTAACTTCTCATGGCCCAGGATGTGAGCAAGAGCAGGCAGTGATCAGGAGCTACACACTGCCTGGCCAAGGTCCTGGGAAGCCTGGGGGTGCTGCTGAGGCTTTTGGGCATCCCTGGGGCCAGGCCAAGCTGCTGGAGGTGGCCTTGAGCTGTTGCTTTCGAGAGGCAGGAGGGCAGACGTGCCTGGGTACGTGCCCACTCTGTGATTACAAGGCCTGTTTCTGTAGGAAATCATGTTACTAATTTTTTTTTTTTAATTGGACTAAACTGAAGAGCCTTTATTGAAAGTCTTTCTGTTAAGTTCGGTTGATTTTTTTTCTTCCTATTCAAAACAGACAGCTGAGCTCTTTCCCCAAATGTGTCCATTCTGTTGAATACAGTGGACTCTTTGTAATACAGACCTGTCTGTAAAAAAGTGCAATTTAAATTTTATTTACAATTTCTCTGCTGTACTGTGCTGAATTTTGTGTGTAAAAAATTCTGAAATCTTCCTGGTATCACTTACCTAGGGCATGTAGCAGAGTTGTTTTAGGTGAAGTGGAAGCTTTGATCTTTGTGCCATTAACAGCTGGAGTAGATTAAATCCTTCTGGATGTGCACACCTAAAGCAGGGAGTGGAGAACAGTGACTTTCAGCCCATGCAGGAGCAGGTCTCATTGTATATGATCATCTGTGAGGAGTGTACACGGGGAGCACCACATTTGTCACTGTGAGGATTTTAATTCATCTCCCATTGGTGTAAGTTTTCTGCATTAGTGCCTAAGTAGGATGGGGACTGCAGGAGGCTTTTTTCCCCCACCAGTTTCTCTCACTAGATTAAGGAAGAATTAAAATTATGACAGAGAAACAACTCATAAGGCTGCTGCTCCACAACAGTTGAACCCAGTGGAAATTTGTGCAGTTTTTGTCTTATCCCCTCCCTTGTCCCATGCCTGGCTCTCAGTAAGTTGGCAGGAAATCAATGAATGTAGAGAGTGACTTTCTGATGGTTTATTGAGAGCCTGGCCTGGCTTGCCAGAGGTTTGGGTGAGTGGTGGTGCTGGCTCCCAGGGACAAGTGGCATCTGGCAACACCAGCCTGAGCTGGCCAGCACTGGCAGGAGCTACAGCCTGAGAAGAACAGCTACTCCTCAGGAGCAGCTTGTGGTCTGACAGCCCCTGTGAGTGGTGGTGTTTGTAGGTATTGCAGAGCCTGGGATCCCACTGATCTGAGGACACTTGGAATTTCCAGAGTTGGTTTGTCGCTCCTAGAATAGTTACCCTTGTTATCGTAACAGCAGAGTGAGGAGGATGAATGGGGCTAGCTTGGTGTTTTCTTGGGAGCTCTTCTGTATTGTGCAGAGCAGGGTGAGGCTATTATGATGTCTGTTTGGAGAAAAACAGCCCTATAAATCTGCTGAATGTTTGAATAAGCTAGTGGGACTGCCTTTTCCACTTGAGAGTGAGGCCTGTGAAAGGAATGTGAAGAGCATCAAACATGAGCCAGAACACCTTGTATTTGGTGTGATGGGTTAAACTGTGATTGGGAGGCAAAGGAAAATATCTCAGAGTGTAAAAATGTGGATCTCATGGCAGTGTTGCTTTAGACATGAAAGACAAGACTGAGCATTTTTAAGAGTGTCTATAGTGAAATTATACCCTAGGCAATAGTCATTCCTGTGAGGAGAAAGCTTAAGTCTTGTTCATGCTACCTGGTCAGACACTGTAAAATGGGATGTTTATGCATGATGATAAATATCTGTGAACAGAAGAAAATAATTAGGAAATAAACTTTTAGAACAGAAAGTAGACAGGCAGGGATTGGAAAAATATCATAGAACCATGGAATGATGTAGGTTGGAAATGGAACTTATTTTGTTCCAACCCCTTGCCATGGGCAGGGACACTTTCCACTAGACCTGGTTTCTCAGAGCTCTATCCAGCCTGGCCTTGAACTATCCCAAGAATGGGGCAGCCACAGCTGCTCTGGGCAACCTGTGCCCACTGCCCTGACAGTAAAGAATTTCTTCCTGATACTGATTTAAACCTACCCTTATTTGATGCCGTTCCCTCTTACTCTGTCACTCCAGGCCCTTGTAAATATTCTCTCTCCATATTTCTATAGGCTCCCTTGAGGTGCTGGAAGGCCACAATTAGGTCATCTTGGAGTCTTCCCTTTTTCAGCCTGAATAGCCGTGTTTTTCTCAGCCTTTCCTCATGTGTGTATGTGTATCTTGCTTTAGGCAGTGTGTTGATGATCTCCAGACGCTCCAACTCTACCCCGTGGTTCTGTGTATGTGTATTTATGCACACACAGTTTGCTGTGTGTCTGTCATCCTCCAGCCTCCTCCTCCTTCCTATCTGTATAGTTGCCTCTGACTGACCCCGCTGGGTTTAGTTTGCTATGGCTTGTGCATGTTTTTGGTGAGTCACTTGGTTTTGAGGTGGGACAGGCCAGGAACCACTGGCACTGCCCAGCTGTTGTCCATGGGTGGGCTCTTGGAGGAATCCTCCTGAATTTTATGTGTAGTTTACTGATAATATGTTCTGGTGCTTTGAAAGACACCTCCCACTGCCATCAGTAACTCATCACCCAACAGATTTGAATTGGAGCAGAGAGATTTTTGCTAATTACTGTCACAGTTACTGGAGTATGTAAGAATCAAAAGCAGTTTTTGTGAAGCAGATTTTCCCATGGTGGTTCCAGTGAATACAACCTGAAGTTTAACTTGTGTCTAGTTAAGTGAAACTGAAGATCTCATTTGTTTTAGTGTAGTTAATTAATTTCAGAGCTGCTGTCATTACTATTGGGAAGCTCGCTGTTATGCTGGAGAAATCATAATGGTTTAAAACACACAGATCTCAAAATTCTCAGTAATTTTACATTTCTGACGCTTTTTTCATTAATACTAAGGTTGCCATCCTTTCTTGATTGTCACCCTGTCACTGAGGCTCATTTAGGACTAACTCAGTAAGAACTAGAAACAACAGACTCAAGCAACAGTGTTCATAAATCAGGTCCTAAATTATTTTTAAAATTTCTCCCTTTGATCTGAGCAGATGGTTTTCCTGCTCATTCCAAGGGTATTCCCCATTCAGGTGATGACTTGGCTCATAACTTCTGTGTGGTTTTATATAAATAACTATCAGAAGTGGATTTGCTTTATATTTAGTGTCAGAGAAGACAAACTAAACTCCTCAAGCCTTTTTCTAAAATCTTATTTCAAAATCTTTAACTATTAGCTTGAATAAAGACAAACATACATTCTGAGAGTGAAAAAGGTTTGTGGTTTTTTTTGGCCACAGATGAGCTCAGAACTGTGAGTGTTTATATGAATGCATAATCATGTTGTGTAGAAACCTTAATATCAAACATTAAAATTCATTGAAAAGTCACCCGTTAAAGCATGAAAATCTGGTGAGAGTATTCTGTGTGTTGTCTAGGATCAATACAGGTTACATAAAGCTATGGTTAAGTAGAATCCTTAATTTAATATTGAGAGAGGAGTGTACACACCTTAGTGCACTCAAGCCTTTTCCCCCTTAAAGTTTTATCTGGGTTAGGCTGTGGTTGGCTGAAAGTTCCTGCCACACTCTGTGTCCTTTTGCTCCTTGAAGTAAGTTTTTGCTCTCAGTCCAGTTGCACTTTGTACCAGCTGCTGCTGTAATTGTCAGATTTTGGCAGCCTGTGCAGAGCAGTCCCAGACTGAAAATCTGCTGTCTTTGTGCATGTCCTTTGCTCTCCACAGGTGATTTTTGTCTGAACCAAAGCTGAGGTGCATTTTGCATTCATGTGTGGATAAAAATATATCTTTACCTACTTTCTTAGAGGATACAATGTCATGTAAGAGGTTTCTCTTTTCATACCTGGACAAATGGAAGCCCAGTTAGCAGATGCTGGGCAAGGAAACCTAATTCTGTTGTGCTTTAAGAAACACCTTAGAGCTGGTGCAGAGATTAAACTTGGTCTTTGCACTAGCAAAATAGTGCTTCAAAAATATATGTATGCATGTAATGACTTTCTAATTTATATGTTTTTATAAATACATTTATTCTGCATATATATGGAGAAAAACCTTGAGGACAGAGCTGGGAAAAGCAAAGCCTTCTGGAGCTGACTGTGTGTTTTCCCTGTGTTTCAACTCAATATTTTTATGGAAGGGGTTAGTTTTTATTTGCCTATTTGGAACTTGACCAACAGCATATTTAGAAAATGGTTAATGTATCTGAGTTGCTGGAAGCTGTAGTGTACAGCAGTGTCTGTGGGCCTTTTAACTATTCCTGGGAGATATGATTAATGTGGCAGAAAATGATATTCACAGTAGTAATTGAGGGTCTTTAGTATGCTTGTCCTTTGTATGTTAAACTGTTTCTGTTTGTTTGTAGCAGAAACCTAAAGCCTGTTTATAGAGGATTACATTCCTCTAAGCTCTGTGTTCTTCTCATTACAGCAGCATCATATGAGGAAACCAGCTTATTAGCTACTTGTCTGCAAGCAATGCCATTAGCAGGTCCTCTCCAGCTTAGGCTTCATTAGAATTGTCTTTAATATAAAATATTTGTGCAATGTCATTTGGGTTTTCCCCCAGTAAATAGCTCTTACAAATCAGTGTTGCACTAGAAAGTAAAGGAAGTGGGATTTGTGTGGAGGGCCTGAGTCAAGATGCCATTTTCAGCATTTGCATTTTCCTCTTTCCTTTTGTCTCTAATCAAAGTATACATCCCTCAGGGATCAGAATCATGGCCTGGGTTGGAAGGCACCTTCAAGGTCATCTGGTTCCAACCTCCCTGCCATGGACAGTGACACTTTATGGTAGACCAGGGTGTGCAGAGCCCCATCCATCAACCTGGCCTGGAACTCTTCTGGGGATGGGGCACCCACAGCCTCCAGGGCAGCCTGTTCCTGTGCCTCACCACCCTCACAGTAAAGAGGTTTTTTGCTGATATACAATTGAAACATACTCTCTGTTAGTCTGAAGCCATTGCCCCGTGTCCTGTCACTACAGGCCCTCACTCTCCATTTTCTCTTGTAGGCTCCCATCATGTGGTAGAAGGCTGCAAGTCACACCTAAGCAACTCTGTTTGAGGCTGAACAATCCCAATTCTCTCTGCCTTTCCCCACAGGAGGAGTGTTCCATACTTCTAATCAGCTCGGTGTCCCTGATGCATTTTCATTATGTATTACTGAAATGTGAACTGTGTAGTGAGGCCATAGATCCTGTTTTCTTTGCTGATGGTTCGATCATTTCATTCATTCCTGAACATACAACTTTATCTGTGCTTCAAAATGGAAAGGGCTTGTTTAATCTTGTGAGTTTGTAAGTGCTTGTGTTGCAAATGCAAATATTTGGATGTTGCCATGAATAAAGCCAAAGTTTACATGTGCTTCTTCAGAAGCTACAGAGAGGAGAAAATAAACAGATCAAAAGGTGGCTAATATTTTCCCCAAATTTATCTTTCACTGTAATTCAGTATTAGTCAGTTTATGAGATTTGCCTTGTTCAATAAAAGCATTTGTGTAATTTAGCTTTTTGCTTTGGTTGTAGGAAATTATCAGAGTTTACAGTACTGTCGTGTAACTAATTTGGGCACAGTATCTCCCTAAGCTGATAGTAGTGCAGATCCTTTTCTGCTTCGCTGGTGCTGGCACAGCTACTGAATATGCTATTGTGTGAGGTCATAAACCAGATAATCTTAATTGGGCATTTCCTGAGAGCAAGGGAGGGATGGCTGAAAAAGGAGAGACTTGGAAATAAGGACATGCATTCCTAATACACAAATTTGGCTTCCATCCAGGAAACGGGAGAATTTCCTGTTAGTGAAAATCCTCCAAGAGCTGAAAGCTGAAGATACATAGTGCATACCTCAGGGAGCCAGAGGAAAGGGAAAGGCTGGGAATAGCTTGTGCATGGAAGCCCCAGGGAAGAGAGTGCTTGGTGATGTGCTGGGGCTGAGGGGTGTGAACAGCTGGATCCCAGGGCAGCCATAGCATCGTGAACCTTCTCCTTTGTGTGGCCAAGGACTTGGGGTACCCTGCAGCAGCTGTGCCAGCATGATCTGGGGTCAGAGAGCAGGTCCTGGGGGCTTTTTAGGGCTAACTCAAATGCTGTTCAGGCTCCATGCAGAGTGGAGGTGTGTGTGACACGAGTGCACATGTGTCCTAACACTGCAGATATTCCTGGAGTCTTGACTCACTAAACTGGAGGTTCTCTGCTAGAGAAAACATGTGGAATCAGTCATGTAAATTTGAGGATAGGATGGCAAACAAAGTGGGTACAGGCAAATTTGAAAGAATGAAAGTGGATCTTTTAGCACCAGGAGGTGAACCTGGTTCTGTTGGAATGATCTGGTTTGTGTCTCCATTTGGAAAGAGAGGCTGTTTATTAAACTGAATTAAAGTACAGTTATGCTTATGAGTTATAATTCAGAATTTGAACCTCTGAGGCAAAGTTAGAAAAAACAGGTAATCAGGAAAGAGCTTCATTGAAAAAATATGACAGGTTTTTTATGTTAGAACTAGTAGTTGTGATCTGAAGCTTCCCTCACTGACCTGATTTCATGAGCACCCATTGGTGTAGGTACTGTTAATTTTCCTCTTAATTCCTGTCACTTCCAACAGTGGTGCTTAATGGATTCTCCATGTTGTTATTTTAATTAGCAGTTAGAAATTCTGGACCTGCATACCCTAAACTCTTTGCCTTTAAAAAAAAGTATACTTAGGTACTTAAATCATCTCTTGATGAGAAAGGAGCATTTCTGGGTGCAGTTCTCATCTGTTAAATGTGTATGTCCATGGGAAGGAGGCCTTGAAACACAGCTTTTACACTGGAATACTGAAATGTGGATAGAAACTACAGATGTCTAAGTTTATAAGTCACAGCTGTGCTCATAAATTAACAGCCAATATTTGGAACTGCTAAGAGATTGTTTGTTGGTAAACTGTCTCTTCTGTCTTTTCCCAGTCTCTGTGAACGATAAATATCCTCCAATCAGCCTTTCCAAGTGTTGTATATATTGTGGAAGATACAGAAATCTGTTAGAACTTGTTGTTGTAATAATTCATAGTGAAACTATTTTCTGTTTTGTTTATCATCATACTGGTGGCAAATAAAAAAAGAAATCCACTTTATTGCCATGACTTGAATTGCTGCTGCCAATTTTAATGCTTTTGTAATTATTTTCCCTGAATACTCTATTTCATTTCTTTCTTTGATTCTTGACAGACTTAGGGGCAGGAAAGCAACTTTATAGGGGAAACAAGTGGCTTTGTACAGTGCTATGAAATGCACAGAATAAACAAACGAAGGGGTGAGGAATGGGTTAGAGTGGGAGTGTGTTTTCCTGCATCACTTCACTTCTCTTGTGCCGACAGAAGGGTTTTTAAAAGGAAAAGAAAAAAGAAGGAGGCAAGTTGGATTGTTAGCAGTGTCTCTTAGGATCATAAATGAAGGGAAGATTGTATATGTAATTCATAAACATCCTGAACTATACGCCTTCTATTTCAACTTATTAGGGCATGAAGTAGTGCCTGCCAGGTTAATTTCGCACTGGGGAATTCAGCATTCATGCAGATCTTAATTTCCTCCTCTATACAAAGCAGTGATAAGGGAAGAATAAGGGTATTTGAATATTTGATTCCAGATAATTCAGTTTAAAGATAAGTATTTTAGGAGTAGCTGCAAGACAATTATAGCTGCTATTTTAAAATGAATTTGGAGAGTAGCAGGAGAATGTTTATTTGTTCCCAATAGGAAATACACTTTTTGTCATGCAAACAAAGCCCTGTACTTTACAAAAATTTACTCTTTCATAGATCAAATTACTGTTTTAAGTTTAGGATGTGGTGGTCAAAGAATAAAAAGGAAAAACCATTTGCAAATATTTTTTCTCCATTTCCCATCTGCCAAAGGAACAATTGAATTTGTTAGTGTGGAACAATGGTCAGTGCTCTGTGTTTTCATGGTTTTAATGGTTAAGATGCTTATAATGGTTAACAGGAGCTCAAGGGTTGTTCCAGCTTAGTGCCTGCTTTTTGCTTCTGTGATGGGATTGATGAGCATGAGCAGAGTGAATCATCTGTTGGCTCTAAACAGGGGTGGAACCATATTTTTATTTAAATAAAACAAAACCTCAAACCCTCAAAATTCTTATGGAGTGAATATTTCAGAGACCCAGGACCTCTTGTTCTTTTTCTAATTCCCAGTGTTGCTTTAAACTCAGTCATGGGTGCTGACTTAAGTGATTTGGGAGAGTTGGATTCAACTGGTCTAGGAAGGCTGTTTGGACGGCTTCCTAAAGTTCCCTTTCAGTATCAAGAAACTTGTTTTGTTTGGAGTTTTTGTAGTATTTCCCTTGAAACACTTCAGTGCTGAGCAAAGTTGAATTTCCTGGTTTTGCGGTTGGAATGACTAGGAATTATTTATGTTAAGGAAATAACGGGGCTGAGAATAACTGGGAGTTGAAGAAGTTGGTTTTGGTGGAAGTTCAGTCAGCTATTTGCACTACTGCCTTTGGAGACCAAAGCTGTGGAGTTTTATTTGTTTACAAGGGCCAATTGTGGCTTTATATAGGCTTCTTAAACCCATGTTGCATAAGCTTACCCATTTTTTTGTTTAAAAAAAATCCAAAACCAAGCAAACCCACCAAAATGCAAAACCATTACATTTGAGAATTAAAAGTGCCCAAATTGCAGAAACTAAGACAAACTCGAGTAATGAAGGTTCCCTTTGTGGTGCATAAACCTCATATGGAGATGCCTTTAATGCTTGTGGACGAGTGTACTCTGTTAAGAATTGGTTTTGCTGTTATTTGGCTCTAATCTTATTTCGATGATCTGGTTTTGTTTTTTAGCACCAGCAAACATTTTTAAATCAGCTGAGGGAGATCACTGGTATCAATGACATCCAGGTACTACAACAGGCACTGAAGGTAAGATCACTGACTTGTGGCTGAATGCACCTGAATGCATCTTAACTGCCTGTGAAAGCCATAAATCCCACCTTTCTTACTTCTGTTCTCTTCCTTCCCTTCTTTCCCTGCCTTCCTTTTTCCCTTCACACCTTGAATTTATAGCAGGGGGGAAAAAAAGCTAATAATGATGGCTTGTCCACTTTACAAGGAATCCTGTTCTCTTTTGGTACTGACCTAAAAATTAATCAAGTATTCAAAAATGAAAAGACAGGAATGTTATGACTTGCCTTTAATGGTTGTGTGAATTGTTTTGGGATACATTGGTGCTCCTACAGATGGTCAGCTCGTGAGGAACCAAGTGGTGTTTTCTTGTCAAAATGTGGCTGTCTTTTATGATGCACAGGCATTGCTCACTGTGTAGATTGAAGAACTCTGCTTGAACTTGCCAACCTTTACTAATTTTACTAATTTGGTATTGTTTCAATGTTTTTTCAACCATTGTAATTTATTTCACAGAACAGAAGAGTTCTTCGATGCAAGTAAAAAATGGCAGATCTCTCTGTATTCTGTTTCCCTGTACATAAATATGTATAAAGATTTGAAAAATGCTTTGTCTCCCGCAAGCAGAACTTTTTAGCCATTTATACATGGTAAATGAGGATTTAGTAATTTAAATCAAAAATAGGTGGTTGTTGTTAGCATAAGTTGTGCATAACTGCTCTCCAAAAGCCAGGATCTCTGGCTTTAAAAATGAAACTCTAATTTTCAGAATTCATCTGACTCCTGTTGAAGTCTGACTCCAGTTAATGTGCTGGTTATGTTTGTTGAGAGGTTGACCTACACTGCAAGATTTTTTTTTCTTTCCTAAAATAAATGAAACTCCACCAGAACAATTTCTTATTAGATGTTTTCTCTTTATTTTGGTTAAAAATAGTGAAATATGCAGAATATTTGTTTGCAAACTTTCTTTTCGAATCAGTATTTTACCTGACAGTACAATGGCTATTGATTTGAAGTTGCTAATCATGTCCTTTGCTTTTAAGAAAAATTAAAGAAAGGGTGAGGAGGCTCTGACTTCTTGTGGTTTTTTATGCTTAAAGGACAGCAATGGTAATCTGGAGCTGGCTGTGGCTTTTCTCACCGCGAAGAATGCCAAGGTCCCCCAGCTAGAGGAGGCAACTTACTACCAAACAGCCCTTCCTGGCAATGACAGATACATCAGTGTGGGCAGCCAGGCAGACACCAGTAGGTATTTTTTCTTTTTATAAGTTTAGTTTAAAGGCGTGGGAAATAAAACTTTGCCTGTGACATAACATAATCTGCAGATAATTCTTACTTATCAGTTCTTAGGTTATTATGTATTCTCTCTTTTCTTATTTCAATGGGGATTGTTGTTGTTGTTGTGTTTTGATTTGAGCTACCTTTCGGTATTACCCTTACGTGTACATACGGTACTGATCAAAGGGTGAATAACTGGGCTTTCCATCTTTTTCCCCACCCCCTCCCCCCCCACCATATTACAGGTTTTATTTTGGGGTCATGTAGTAAATTAAGGCAAAAGCTGGGTACTCCTCTATCAAAACAAAATTGGAGAAGAGTCTGTCATTGTTTGTCTTAATATGGTAAAGCTGAATATTCATAACACTAGCTTCTCCCTGACAGGAATGACTTTACCAAAGGGAGAAGTGGGAGGTTAAGTATTTTGAATTTTGTACTAACAGAGTAGGTATTTTATATATGAATTAGCATTAAATAAACCTGATTGTAAACAATTTCATTTAGTTTATACAAGAGGTCCCCCAACCTGCATTTCTCTAAGTCTTGCAGGGTCTAATCCTCTGCTTTAGTGTTATTTTTATGGGGAGAAGAAAATAAATGTGTTCTGCTAATAAATATAGGAAATAAATAAAGAAGTAGAAGTAAAAAAAGAAAGTTTTGTAGTGGGATTAATACCTGTTAAATTCAAGTTTCTTCATGCTATAGGTACTTTACACCATTTGCAATGCAGGTGGAAAATATTTTAATTATATATTGGTTTTTGGCCATATATTAATACATCTATGTAGATTTTACTAAACAAATAAAATTATTTAGTGCCTCCTGCAGTAGGATTTTTCCCCCTTTGTTTTGGTCATGGTGGTTTCAATATAAAGAAGTTTAGTTAGATCTCCTTATCTATTGTGCAGTTATCTTTTGTCTGTAAAACCTTGACATGAACTTTTTTAACTTTTTTTTTTTTTAATTAGAGGTGAGTTCATTCTCAGCATGTCTGACCTGAAAACTGCACTTAAATTGGTATTATTAGCAACCCTGTATAAAATGTCCTGAGTGCATTATAGGTAGCTGTGTTATCCATGCACTAAGTTGTAGTGGGTGGCTGGGGTTTTTTGTGTGTTTTTTCTTTTCCCTCCTTTGGAAAATAAACACACACAATCTTCTCTTTATGTTTAATTTTCAGTGTCAGAAAATTACCTTTGAGGAAGTGAAGGCTATTAAGAACAAACTCACCACTGTGTCACAGTTTCTAGTACTGACAACCTACTATGGCAGTGGAGTAGTAAGCTGGGTTCTCTAGGAGTCTGTGTTTAATTAGATTTAATAGCAATCCCATTAATAGAAGTATTTAGTTTTGCTGTCACTTACTGTGCTGTACAACCTTACTGAAGAAATGAGGTGACAAAGGGTATGAATAAAACCTGCAAGAGCCCACATTACCCATGGCAGATAGTCAAAGTGAGAAGAGTAGGTCTTGAGTTGTACTTTCCAAGGTGAATTTCAGGGTTCTCTTCTCTTTTTTGGAGGGCTGAAGGCAATTCCTTACAGTTACACAGCACGACAAGTCAGTAATCAAGAAGCACCAACTGCTGTGGGAAAAGTAGGATTTTAATTTTTTTTTAACATCTTTAGTGTCTGGTGAGCTCCTCACAACAAAGATGAGAGCTCTTGGCCCGTTTTTACTGTTTTAGTTAGACTGAAAACACATTAGGAGATAAAGGCATCTTTGTAAACTTTTCATCATACTGGAGGACTTACAAGGCAAGAACTGAACACCTACAGCAGAACAAAAGCCTAAACCAGTGTGATCATGGAGCCCTCCCAGGCTCCTGTAGAGATCTAGTGAATGCTTCTGGAAGAAACCTGCACTTTCCTTGTAACGTGCTAGCCTGTAATTATTTGGATTCTAGATTTAAAAAATTCAGTGCACCTAAAAGGCCAAGTGTCAGGGCCCTGTGTTAGTAAACACTGTCGTGTAAGGGGGTGTGAAAGAGCAGTGACTTGTGAGGAGAGAATGGAAAGGTGGACACAGGATGGAAAACCTTCAGCAGATGGCTTTGACCATCATCACTCCCTTCTGCAAAAGAACACTTCCTAGCAGTTCTCAATGGCTGTGCTGAGTTGCTGACAGCATCTTGTCTCTCAATTTTGACTCCCTTTATGACCACACATAGGTATAATTACATGAGTTAATTATAATTCACCTTTACTGTTCCTCACTGCTGAACTACCTCTGTGCATTTGGCACTTGGGATGTTAAGAGTCACTGAGCTTCACGGGCCCGCCACATTAAAGCATCCAAACTGGGAATGAGAAAGTCACAGATAAATACCAGAGCTGTCTTTTATGCCACAGAAAACCTCCAGCCATTTACAAAGGCCGTTTGAATGTATTCCTTGCAGAAAGATATATCAGATGTGTTCTGTGAGCTTGACTGGCTACATTTCTTTGACATGGTTACTTAGTTAAGGGGTAAAATGAAAATGTTAATGTGTACCATAACAGCCAGAATTGTGCACTGGCTCTTCCAAAAGTGACAGCGGTCATAAGTGGTTTGAGAGTTGCATCTTGGATGGTAGGAGGTGTAAGAAAACGTGGTTTGTCTAATTACCAAAGGCAATTCAGCAGCTTTAAAAAAAAAGGTTTTTATTAAATCTACTCCATCTGTTAACGACTGACTTGCACAGTGTTACTTGCCTTTTTGTCTGTTCAAAATGGCATGTGCAAGCACCTGCAAATGTAATATTTTCACATCAACAGTGATGCAAGCTTAATCTGATCCTTTTGCAAAGGTGGTTTTAAAATTTTGACTTTTTTTTTTCCTTCTTGCACTCTATGAGGAGAAAGTGCTTAAGCATTAGGCTTGCAATGTACAGATGCACACCTTTCAGTCTTAAGGTAATTTTAACGTTCCACTTGGTAGAGGAAATCTTAGGCATTATCCTTAAAGAAAAACAAAAGAAGTTTAATAGTCCTCCCAAGCAGTTTCACTTTATTTATTTCTCTACAAACCTTTTTATTCTCATTTGAAGTAATTTTGTGTATTTTTATCTACGGCTGCACAGCAGAACTGTTGGATTGCTAAGTATATATCCATTTTCTTCTTACTATTGAAGGAACTTGAAGAACCCAGGGTTAAAGGAAGGAACAGAATGAAGAGATGTGTTTTGGAAGTTGTGTTCCAATGAAACAGCTGTCAGGACAAATTCTCTCCTTCCTTTCTTTTGAAAACTCAGTTATTTCTCATTAAAACTGAATTATTGGTCTTCACATTGCACATTCCATAGCCAGAACAAAATATTTCAAGTCCTTTTATAAGGGCATATTACAGTATAACTATGAAATGCCATACACGGCAATTTGAGAATTGTGGATTTCATGGCTTCTGGCTTTTTATATCTTCCTGTTCTTACTTTGAGCCTTTGCATATGCTTCAGAAATCACTCAGTCAGCCCTTTCCAGTGAGGTAGAGTTTAGACTCAACTGTACCTAAATCCTTTTGAAGTGATGTTTCTGAAACATTTCTTGCTGTTCCATTCTAAAGACTCTGAAAAGTTGGTAGGGTAATTTCTTTTGGAGCTTCACTGTCTCTAATTTTAGACTCCTAGTGTCTTGCCTAAGTCTCTTTTGCTTCAGGTTAACTTCCTTTCCTCCTTGTATGCCCCCTGTGGAATTAGAGTACACTTTCATTCCTTTTACCTCAGATGAAGTGTTGTGTGCTTGAAGACAGTGTATCAAAATACTTCTCTCAGATCTAAATGAAACAGCCTAAATTCCTTTCAAGTATTTGGATGCATTTCCTATACCTATTGTCTTTCTTTCCCCTTCTCATCTAGGCTTTCTTTAGTATGCTTTTTTTCTGAGCTGTGGCACTTGAAACAATAATGAAGACATCAGCTTAGTTCTTTAGAAAAATAGGTGAATCTCTATAAGTATCCACGTAGTACTCTGACAGAAGTGTAACACTTCCTATTTTCTTCAGTGCTGTGATGTGAATTGCAGATTGAACATGAGTCGGCTGTAGCTCGTGGATCCTTCTTGGCACAAGTCCTAGTGAGTGCTCATTCTCTAGCTGTTCATTTATTTCTTCTGTGAGTAGTTTGACAGTGGCTTCTTCTGTCACCTTGCCTAACTCAGCCATCACGACGTGTCTTCATGACATTTCCTTCTATTTCAAAGATTATTTGTGTCATCTCCATCCAAGTTCCTGGGAGTTTTGCCAGCTTGGTATGTCAAGGTCCCTGCTTCAAAATGTCAGGAGTCTTGTACCTTGAGGTCTTCTTTTCATCTTACAGATTCACTTGTTGCTTTGGGCCATGATTACCTCTCTCCTTCCCTATCAGTGTGGTAGTAGTCATTTAAGGTGTTGTGATTGTAGGATGTTGTAAATACAGCTGAGATGAGGAAGCTCTGGGATAGTGAAGGCCAATACTTACAAGCTCCTTTACCAGTACAGCAGTTTGAGTTGGCTGAATTGCTGCAGGGTTGCTGGGTGCTCTCCTCTCATCCAGTTTTAACCAAAATTGCCATTACAGCCACCTAAATTCCTTTAGATCTTCACATTAGGAGCCTGAGACTACTGTGAATTTAACATCACAGAATCGGTGGCAGTATATAGGATCTTGCTTAGCTCTGCTTGTAATAAATAAACCAGATGTAGTCTCAACTCCCTTTTAAAAATTTTTATATTGTTGATGTGTTGAAATTGGAATGTTGCTGCTAGATTTTCATATTTGGCACTACTCTATTGAGTATCAAGGCTGCCCCTTCATTTTCTCTCTCCCTGTTCCAGTTGTTGCATCACTGTGGATGTTTATTGCCTGTCCCTGAGTTCAGTTGCTACTTCTGATCTGTCCCTCATGCTGAGTTTCTCAGCCTGCTTAAGTCTGAAGTTCCTACTCTGTGCCTCCTCCTCGTATAACTACCAAGTCAACAACACAGTAATTACTTTAATGACCTAGGCAATAACCAAGTAAGAACCCTTTATTTAAATGATGATAGAAACTTCCGAAGTAAACAGATTAATAAGCTTTCTAAAAAAAGCAAGATCTGTGGGGATAGATAGTGTGTGCATTTATTAGACATACACTAGTATATTTTGTCACAGATTTCAATATACAACTTCAAATTGTTTTGTAGAATTACAAACAATGTCAAGCTCTCTGAATCTTATGTATCAGAAGGACACATTATATTATAATGATGTTGTAAATCAAGACTGTATTTCTTAGTAAAACAGATAATTAATTATGAGTGCTAATTTTCATTGAATAAACACACAAGCACTAAGCCATACTGTGTTGATGAACTTCTTTGCTCATGGAGAATTTTTTCATAAGCAAACTTTATTTACTGGTCATGGCCTGGTTAAGAATGTTTGCATTTTCTAAGGCTATTTGACATTAAAGTTATAAGTACCTTTATGAGGATGAGCCAGTGAGAACTGAAATGTTCTGTGGGCCAAATGAGAGGAGTGGCATGTGTAAATTACAGACAGGTAACTAAATTTGGACAAGTGACATTATTCTTATACCTTTATGTAATGCATCCTTCAGCCTATCACAGAAAAAAACTTGTGTGTCTGATAAAAACTTTGAGTAGAAGTCATCATTTCTGTTTTTCTTCAAACTCCTACTTAAAACAGAGAAATGTGTTAGTCATATAGGGAACTTCAGCAGCTCAGTTTCATGAATGAGTTCTTTCACTAACAGCTGTAACATTAACATCCCCATGCAAGAATTTATAAAACATGGAGATATTTCAAAACAAAAATGAGGAAAAAAGAAAACTGCATGAATTTAATGTATTATTTGTACACTTGTATAATGTATAATCTGACAGGAATGCAAAATGTGGAGACAAGGTTATAGATATAAATATATATTTTTTTTTATTTCTACCTAATTATTTCTACCTATTTTTTTTAGAACAAATAGTTTAGTCTCAGACTTACCCTTCTTTTATGACTTCTATTGAAGTCTTCTTTATCATCTTATGATTTGGGATTGTAGTGGATCATACAAGTTGTATGTGAGGTGTTGCAGCTTAATGAGTTACTGTGTCAGCTGTAAATACATTAGCTTATATGTCATAACCAAACTCTTTTGGCTCATCTGCTTTTGGAAAGCAAATAGAAGTAAAAGATTTGGAGTTTTAATATTAAAATGATATAATCGCTGATAATATGAATGGTAATAAACTTCTAAACACCTAGGGTGGTGGTAAAGATTAATAAAAATTAGAGAGCTATGGAATTGCAAAGAAGTTTACTATTTTAATGGAAGTGTGACTTGGAGTTGATCCAGATAGATTTTTGTATAAAGGGGGAGGTTTTGTTAAATATATCATTTTCACCTAAATTAAGATTTCTTTTCTACAAAATAGTCCCCATATAGAGAGGCTGACTTCTTAATCTAATTTTTCTTACTTTCATAAAAATGTCATCACTCTTACCTGACTGCAGACTTGCTCAAGGAACATCCCTCTCTGTAGGGAGGTGACAGAGCAATCCCATACTTGCCATCAGCTTGTGTGGCTGCTGGGTTGTGACCACTGCTCCTGCTTTGAGAAATACAGCTTGGCCTCAGGGCAGCTGAGGTGTTGTGTGTGGCTGCTTGTAAATGTGCAGAAAATACAACACAAGCACCACATTTAGAGCGTAAGAGGCAGTGCCTGTGTGGTGAGGGGATCCTCTCATTTCTGCCCACCTTTCTAGTTTCCTTCTGCAGTCAGGCTGTAGGACAGAGCCAGGTTTGCACATGACCCAGGCTGAGGTGGGATTTTTGCCCAAATTATGTTGTTCTCAGCATGGCAGCATATTCATTAAAACTTCTCTGGGAGAGACTTCTGCTGTTAGTGGTTGTATTTGCTTTAGTACTTCTGAAGGAGAATTTCAGGCATCTGAGATGAAGTACCCTTCTGTGAAGCTGGAAGATCTGAGCTGACTGTAGAAGGCCTAAGAATAAAATTAGGAAGTGCTGCTTTTATAGCAATAATGTTTTTCCGTACTTCTAGATCACAACAGATTGCCCAGTGTACTTTGGAGGTAAGAGTGCTCCCTTTGAAGGCCCACTGAATAAAGCAAAAGTTCAACAGGGCTGAGTTTAAAACTAGGTTTTGAAGATGCTGGTGTTAACAGAAAAGTTTCTTCACAACTTTCTGGTTTCAGCTTTCTGCAAGGACAGATCATCCCATTTTCTGTTTGTGTATGACTATGACAATGGTTTTTGTATACTGAGTTGAGTGTTTTGTTATGATCCAATGAGAAACATCCCAAAAAAGAAAGCCCAGGGGAATAGGGGAGTCTACAGTCTCTAGAGTGGGCTAGCTCATGCAAGAGAAAAGTCAGAATGTAGACAGACAACCCTGTTGGAGTAACCAGGTTAGCCTGTGGAAGGAGAAATGCTGACAAGCCTCTCGTCTCTCTCTGTGAGCAATTGCCAGTTTCAAATCTGTATCTCTTTCTCCCAGAGCCTTTCTGCTTCTCATGGCCAAACCCCAGGCTGGAGACAAGTCCCTTTCATAACTCTTTGGGTAAACTTTGCCTTAGAAGAGGGAGACTCAAACCAGCTAGTGCTCCATGTCATATCTGATATTGCATGCAAAAGTCCCTTTCACATTTTTTCTTTCTTTCGGTCTGTCAGACTTGGAAAATGAAACTTCTGACCCTTGAAATGGTGATAACCAGTGACCTTGACTTTTTTGAAGGTCTTGTGCAGCTGATGGACAATCCTGTAGGCTCTAGCTGACTCAAACTGTGGCTGTGCCTGATGGGGGCATGATTTGTGTTGTGGTGGGTAGTGGGATCTCACCTGAATCGGGTATTGTTGCTACCCTTAGGAAATAAGGAAGTTTATGGGGGATGTCAGTCTTTGATCCTTTGTATAAGAGCTGGTGACAAAGGCAGAAGTAGAGCTGTTTCCAGTCAGTAGTCCATCCAGTATTCCCCTTGTATCCAAGTATGGAGCCTCATTTTGTCTCCAGTTATTTGTTTTTTTTCATGTTGAGATATGATACTTTCAGTAGATGAAATTGAATTGAAATATGTTCAGATAAGGAATGCACAAACAGGATAGAAATTAATTAGGTTGAGTAAGGAGTTCTCCCACTTGTTATGAAACTGTGTGAAAGTATTTGGCTCACGAGGGTACAGAAATACTTGTAGAATTTGGGGCAGCATTGGGAAAACTCCATTACATGTTCCTTCATGAGGAAAATCAAGTATGTGAGGAAAATCAACTATGTTCAATTAAGGTATCCCTTTTAAGTAAGGTGCTCTTCATCATGTGTTCTCTGAAGCAACTGATCTCAGTAGCTGAAGTAATGCATTTAAGTATATTGCTTTAAGAAGGCTTTCAGAAAACATGAGTTCTTAAATCTGTCCCATAGCTTTGTGAAACTTAAGAACATCAAGAGCAAGGAGAACTACAGCCCATCAAGTGTGAGCTGCTGAGGTTTTTATCTGCTTGGAGGCAGAGGGGAGCTGTTAGCAGGGTTAGTGGTTGGAAGAGCGTAGGGCACAGGAGGGATGGACTGGAATGGTGCTCAGCAATCCACATAGGCTTTCTCCTCTACAATAAGACTTACCTTTCATTCTGTTTCACTTTTAATTTTGAGAAAGATAGTTTTGCTTTTCAGATGTGATTGATCTCACTGGAGATGATAAAGATGATCTTCAGAGGGCAATTGCCTTGAGTTTGGAGGAATCAAACAGGGCATTCAGGGAGACTGGAATAACAGATGAGGAACAAGCCATTAGCAGGTAAACAACCAACTTATATAAAGCAGAAATTAAATTAAAGAGTTGGAGATTGGCCTGTATTGCTTTTTTTGAATTTTTAACAAATAATAACTTGTTTATTTTACTTGTGCTACTGATATGTCTGGCTTCAGGATGCTGCTTTAATGTATTGTATGTTCTACACTGGAAAACAGTCTATTATGTGTGGACTAGGATTTAATAGTATGTTTCATATTTATGTATTTCTTTAAATATGGAGGAATTGGATGGAGATAGAGAATGTGTGGTCATATTTAAATAGAACCTAAACCCTAAAGACGTTTTCTCTTGTGTACCAGGTAAAAAGCAACAAACCAAAATATAATTAAGAAACTAATAAATATTTTGTTCTGTTTTTCACAGTGTTCATTTTACAATATTATTATATGTTCATTTTTCAGTTTCTTCTCTCTATGCTGAGGCAGTGGGAAGAAGGGAGTGGGTATTAATATTATGACTTGAGGATACTAAGAGCAGCTTCTCTATTTTAGCAGATGAAGAATGTTATTAACCTATTTAACAAATAAGATTTATAGGCTTTGAGTGAAGTTCTGGATTTAAAGTTTTGTAAACGTAACTCTCTCAGTTTGGGTGTGATAAGAGTCTTTGAGCTAACTTTTGATCAGATTTTATGATAACTTTTTGTACAGTGTATGTTTTTTGGTAATGTTGATACAATTATGAAATATTTCGGACTTGAACTAAGCCTGGGGTAGGGTTGTGTGGGAGGGATGTTGTTTTTTTCCCCCTCTGTAACTGGCCTTGGGAGGAATGCTGAGTTTTTCATTTGTGACTGGCCTTGTTCTAAGGGAAACAGGCAATGATTTGATCCTAGATAGGAAATAAAGTACTGCCTCTTTGTAAAAAAATCAATTTTATAAAATAATAATTTAGATGGGAGAGATTAACCACAATAATTCTTTTTCTCAGGTCATTGTGTTTGACAAGCTAAATGACTTAGTAGACATTTCCATCTCTTGAGAATATGGATATTTTATTGCTTTATTTCTATATTTTATGAACAGTAATTTTCTTTTCCTTTTTTAAAAATAAGTATGCTAATTGTGAGAATAAACATACCCTTCTGCCCCCCCATTTGTGATAAAAGTCATCTTGTCATATGAATTCAAGAGAACATATTTTAGGAGGGAAGAGTTAGGATGAAAAGGATTTATATTCTCATTTACAACTGGAAGAAGCATTTAAAGGGTTGGCTTTTCTAAAACTTCAGTATGTGCATGTATACAAGAGGATGGTGGAAGTTCTGTCCATTTTTTTTTTTCAGAAGGTCAGCTCTTGCATGTTCCTTTTTGAAAGGCAGAATTGTTGTAATTACGAAGTTGTGATTTAGGCAGGCACTCAGAAAGATGGACCTATTTCTGGAGATGGAAAATTTTCTCCCTCTTTGTCTTTACCCAAGCCTTGACTGCTTCTGCTGTGCTCAATTCTTGGGAGCCTTGAAGATTTTGGATTTTTGCTGCAGATTTGTTTTTCACTTTTGAAACTAAAAACCCCTCTTTGGTTCTATCTGCTTAGCCTGTAACTTAGTATTATAAATACTTTGTAATTAAATTACAGTGTATATTGTTCTGGCTGCAGAAAATAACAAAGGATGCCTTTTTTTCTGTGTACAAAGGCATCTAGACTATCTGTTTTGTTATTCGTAGAGAAAGTGTTGGTCTTATGAAATAGAGACTTGCATTTATTGGCAAAATTGCACATGTAACAGAAGTAACATGTGCAATGTCAAATGAGCTTGTTGCAGGTCATATCCCCCTTGGTGCACTGCACCACATTTTCTATGCTTGCTGGAGGGTTCTTTGGACCATTTGTTGCACAAATTCATTTCACAAAGCTATATAAAGTATTTTCTTAAGGATCCATAGTATTTCATGACTCAAGGAAGGGAATGAGACTGCTTATGAATGGAGGCAGAGAAGAAGGAGGATCTTGAGACATTAGATCAGCTCAGTAATGTAGGAAGAAGCACTCTGAGCTGATGCCAAATTATGTGAGCGTTGAACAAATACAGAAAATTCAGAATTCTTGAATTGTTGGTCTGAATTGTTCAATCAGTTCCTTAAGGACAGAACTTCAGACTGGCTTTATTACAAAAAGACCAAAACAAAACAAACACCCCACTTTGTAGTTAACACCCCACAGAAGAATGTTGGCATTCTAATAGAAAATGCAGCATCTGTGGAGAACTTCTCAAAACAAAAAGTAGAACACTGTGGTTGTAAACAAGTCACTTACTTGTGATTTTCTAGATAAAACAAGATGCAGAAGTCAAATAGGAGGTCAATAATAAGCAAATTTAAACTGTGGAAATAGTTCATTTTTAAAAATGTAGGCCATGTGCATATTTAAATAGTTTTTACTGTGGTGGATATTTTTTTCAAAGGTATTCATAGTGGTTTGGAACCTAATTTGCGCAGATTTCGTTAGGGTTTCCAAGGGAGAATTAATGGCATTTCTTGACTTGTGTAATTAATGTTGTAATGCACATAGAATTTGTCTTCCTGAATGTAATTGCTTTAGACTGCCTAATAAGGACAGATCTGATTACTGTGTAGGTGTTGAGAGGAGTGCATCTGAAATGTCCAAGGGTCCGAGCCGAACATCTTGTACATGGCATATTTAAAGTCTTTTTCTGTTTCCTCTTTAAATCTCCTAGAGAAATGTGCACGATCAGTGTATTTGCTGTTGTGAAGAAGTTTCTCCTGTTTATATTACTTTTCCTGGATTGAAGGAGTCTGAAGCTGGCCGAATAGGGCTTCACTAGGGAAGCCAGTGAGATATTACAGGAAGGAGAAATCAGCTGGCCTGTGTTGTGCCTGTATAAAAACGAGTCCATGCTGTCAGTGCATAAAGGATGTGCACAGCCCCCGGGCTTTTTTTAAAATCAGGGTCATTGAAACTGCTGGGGACTCTGCACTGTGGTTAAGCACTGTGTGTGTAGATCCAAGGTGGGCTTGTGGAAAGTTGTAGAGTCAGGGATATGTTCCTGGATGTCCAGCTGTAAGACAGTCATAGTACAAATACATTCCCATGCTCTTTCAGCTGAGTAACCTGACAGAGTGGGCATTTCTGCAGCATGTTGAGTGGGCTCCCTTAGAGTGGTTTGATTGAAACTTTGTGCTGTGGTCTTGGCTTACCCGGGCATTTTTGCTTTGTGTGGTGAGCCCCCTGCAGTTCTGCAAAGCTGCTTGGCTGTGGCCAGCTTGTTAGAGAGAAATAAAGCACTGCTTTGAAGTCTCCTGCCAAGCCTGGCACTAACTAACCCTTGCTCCAGCGTTTCCCTCCAAACAGGATTCCAGCCCTTGGAGGAGGGGGAGCTAGCTGTAGGTCCCCTGAGGCAGGGGGATAGCAAACCCTGCAGGTTTGGAGCTGATGTAGCTGATGGCTCTGTGCTGGAGACTGTGCTTTGTCCCCAGGGGTCACCAAGTGGGACTTGAGCTCTGTCACCAGAATTGCTGAATCCTTGTAATAACTCTCTGGAAGGATGCTTGTTTTGTCAAGCAATGTAAGATTCCTGATTTGGGTGATGTCTCAAATTTGTGACTCCATGAATGTAAAAGACAGTGAGCATTTTATATGAGTTATCCTCACTGTGCTAGTAAATACATTTATTTATGTAGCTTTTGAGCTGATCATTAGGTTCCCATTTACTGCGCTCACTACACTTTATTCCGCTTTTCGTTTTTGATTTAGCTGCATCACAACTATCATTATGGTTGAAAATTAATTCAGCACATAGAATGTGAAGTTATTTCATGTGCTCTCTGAGGACAGATAATGTTATAAGCAGAATTAAGGAAAAAATACCATGATGCCTTCAGAAGCAAGTACTTTATTAACACATTTCAGGAAACACATTTCAGGTCGGGCTAGAGTTGAGTAAATCCCTTACCTGCTAAAGAAACACAAATTCAAATACAAGAAAGAAATTTTAGTGGCTAATTAAGCTGATGAATGGTAATACTCATGGGGTCAGGGAAACATTTCAGTTTGAAAGTATTTATTTTTTGGAACTTGAATCTTAAAATACCTTGAAGTATTCTTGAACTTCTAGGGGGAGCAGAAAAATAGATGTTTGATTGTTTACCTGAAATACAAGTGGTGGAAGTAGGTATTCTAGTCCTCTTAAAACATAATTTAAATTTATTCCTTTCTGTCAATCTTCCTGCCAGTTTTAAAGGTCCCTTCAATTTAGTTTAAACAAGATTTTAAGCAATTCTACCTCCATGAAAAATTATTTGAACTATGTATGACATTTTTTAAAATAAATTTTTAATGTCCCCATTGACCAACTTTTGCTCTCAAAGCAGAGATATACAGGTCATCTAAGACTTTTGAAGGACTTTATTAGTGAATAGGGAAATGAATTTGACTCTTTCTTTATATTTTGGGGTTTTCTTAGTAGAAAAAACTATCAGAGAAGACTCTTAGAATAATCAGGGTCAGGTTCCATCCCTGTGCAGTGTTTGAATAGATGTCAGAACGGAAACTCCTAGTGAATTATATGCCTGTCCTTTCAGTGCTGTTTACAAGGTGATGTAAAAAACTAAATGGAACTTAGGAAATGACCAGATTTAGGTTCTTCCTGAGACAGATACAAAGGTGGTATTTGTATCAAATGGTCTCTCAAATTTAGAATTTCTCTCTTTTACTGTATTTTTTCTGAAATAAATATCAATGACAAATTAGCATGTTCCCCAGAGCAGTTATCTGCAGTAAATTCATATGATGCTTCATAGTTCTTGGTGAGATAGCTTTTCTTTCTTTGACAGGAACATAGCTTGAAATAAAGTTGTAGATAGGAAACTAAGAGATTATGGGGAGGGTGGCTGTCCATTTCTGTTTTTTCTAAGATGTTCAAACTTTATCCTTTAGGAACTCCCTTTACAGACCAGCCTAAACCTGCCTTTCTTTGGTGCTTAGTGAGTCTAGAACTGAGAGGGGGCAACTCTTCATGCTGCTCAGAGTGCTCAGATGCTTGTGATGCAGCCTGTGAAATCCTGTGCTTGGTGTAGGAGAGCAGCTCAGCCTTTTGTGTGGGAGTTGGACTGGAGGGCTGGGGACGGTGACAACTGTGCCAGTAGTGCACACGCCAGACTCTTGGCTTATGAGTTAGACCTCAATGCACCCATCTCCATCTTTCTATTTAGAATACACCTACCACAAACTACCCTTAAGGTGTATTTTGTCACCAGGCTAAGCATGCCTGCTGATACAGAAATAATGTATCGAGTGAAGCTTGAGCTGGAGAGCTTCACACCCATCAGATCTTACTGTCATGTGAAATATGGATATTCAGCATAAATCACGGAGGAATGGTTTCCAGCAAGGAAAGTGGCCATTGAAGCATACAATTAAAGTGTTGGGTGGCATTTGAAAAATTGCAGGGAGACGTCTTTTCACGGCTCATAAAGTAATTACTTGCCAAAGTGATTAACACAGTTGCATAAGTTGCAAAAATGGAAACGAAGAAAACTGCCTTCGTTTTTGAAAGTTGCCTGGCTAGCTTTGGCTCCCTGTCAGTAAACCAAAGATTTGTGCTTCACGTAGCAATAAAAGCATTTGAGGATGAAAGCACTGTACTATTAGCGCTGCCTAAAATTTGTCCATCCTGTTTGAATCTGCTTCTTAAATAATTGATGACTTATAGACATGGCTCTTGTATCTAGAGCTCTCACAGGAGATTCATGCACTCACTGATCCTATCTTCCAAAGGATAATGGAATTGCTGTAGCATAGCTAAAAGTGAAATAGCATTTTGGAAGACATGTTATTGTATAAAATATAAGATATTGCATATATTGCTCAGCAACAATAATTGAATGATGGCATTATGATGTCTGTATTGCTTCCTGAATGTTTTTTACTACTTGGTGGGGGATTTTTTGTTTTGTTTTTTTCTGGGGCTTTTGTTTTTTTCTCACATTTTTCCCTCCCTTCTGTTCCCAAAGAGTTTTAGAAGCCAGTATTGCAGAAAATAAAGCCAGTTTAAAGAGGACGCATCCAGAGGTCTGGAGTGACTCTCCGAACCCTTACGATCGAAAGCGGCAAGACAACTGCCCAGTGGGATTAAAGAATGTTGGCAACACGTGCTGGTTTAGTGCTGTCATTCAGGTAAGCAGCCTTCAGTTAGCTGTGTGTATTGTTCATTGTGTCTGTTGGCAGGGGAGTCAGCTCATTTTAGGTGAATAATTTAAAATAATCTCTTTTCCAGGGAAGTTTAGGCCACTGCATGAGATGTTTTTGCGCATTACTTATTTATTGCATCTCTTAGAGTGTCTATCCATAAATCAGATTGAAGTGTAGAAAGAACTGGTAGCTTATCTAAGTGAAGCTTCAAAATGTTTCTTGTTAAGAAGTATTTGAAGACAAGGAGTTGACTCTCTGGAGATCCTGGGTTTATGCAGCTCATGCTGACAATCAGTGACAATTGTGGATGCCTAGAAACATAGGAAAGCTGGGTTAGAGATGAGGAACTGATTTTTTTACATAAAAGGAGCACATGCAAATCACAAAGGGGGTGGCTGGCAATGGAGGTAGGTGGAGGAAATGAGATCCTCCAGTCATGGAGTGCTTACTCAAATGGCTGCAACTGGGTAGGGTAAAAGGAGGAATGATTGATAAAGAAGGAAACTTCAGAAGAATGAAGGGGAAGGTCTTATACAGGTACAATTACAACTGGTTTTGGTTGTTTTATGTAATACAATCAATGTGTGTGCTTTTTTTTAAAGATAGGGTGAGTGGGGAAATGAGTACAGATACTGCAACTTGCCTAATGAGAGCTAATGTTCTAATATCAATAATTGATGTACATAAACTTTATGAATCCATCTTTTAGGAGATGTATGTTTCTGTAAATAATCTGTAGATCTACTGAAAAGCATTTTAACCTACAGAAAATTGAGGGTGAAACCAGAATACAACGATGGGAAATTTATTTTTAGTCTATTAGAAACAAATATTTTAGTCTACAAGAAATAAATGTACTGTAACTTTTCATAGTCTGAGGTTTTGAGAGAAAGAAAATAAAATATTTAATACCCATTTTTTAACAAATTACTCTCAGACTGAAGCACTTCAGATAAATTAATACTGTTACTTTCCTGCTGGCTGTTGAAAGATGGCTGTTGTACTTCAGGCTGAGTCCATTAGATCAGTGCTCTGCCCAGCAATTTGCACAACAAGATGCTTACAGGGGAATGCAAACAGTATGCATGATACTGCTCTGCTAAAACACTCCTGAGCCTACCACTGCTTTTATCTTGGAAGGGTGTTTTTAATCCTTTGCAGTTTGTGTAGTCCCAGGGGATCTCCCTTGTATGTTACTTGTGTTCCTTGATCCTTGTGAACTTCTTGCACACATAAGGTGCATAAGGGTCCTTTGGGTAGGAGTTCCACAGTTGTGCTTCCTACTGCATAAAGAACTGCCCTGGTTTTATGTGGATTTTTGAACCTGGCTCTCACTGTCTTTGTCCAGTAGCCTTCATGTCTCCTGATGGACCAGACAGGAGCTGATTGCCATACAGTTCTGTGGGCAGCTCTCCTACTCTTTCAACACCTCAGTGGTCTCTTTTTTCCAAGCTGGATGCTCAAGTGCCACCTGTAGAATGTGTTCTAAGCTCTGATCCACTTTCTTGCTGTTCTCCAGATCTATTCTAGCTCTACTAGCACTTGAGTTGGGGAATGAGGAAAGCTCTTAAGACGTGAGTGTGCTGTGAATTTGGAGTGGTATGAGGGAGAGATACAGGTTCCTCAGGAAAGACAAGCAGGGATGACAAGGAGAGGCACTGCCTTTCTCCTAAGGAGTAGCTCAGATGTGTGTGGGACAAGGTGGCAATTTAAGAGTCTGTGGATCAGGATCAGAGGAGGGGCTGGTAGAAGTGCCACCATGATTAGTCTGCTACAGACTACTCTCTTCAGGGTGAGGATGTGTACACAGCCTTTTTGAAAGGCAGGGAAGTCTCTGGATTACAGTCTGTGGTTCCCATGGGAAACTTCAATAAACATCCTGACCCTTGCTGAGTCCAACACAGCAGGACACAAGCAAACCAGATTCCTGGAGGGTATGAGGAACAACTTCTTGGTATGAGCACTGATGGGCCAGCTAAGGGTGATGCTGAATCTGCTGTTCCCCAGAAATGGAAGAACAGAAGGTGGAGTCCTGTGGGTACTCTTAACTGCAGCATCCATGAAATAGTAGAGTTCAAGATGCTGATGGGAGTGAGAAAGGAATAACACAACCCAGGCCCAGCATTCAGGAGAGCAGACTTTGGCTTCCAGAAGTTGGTATCTGGGATTCCATAGGTGGCAGCTGGGAAGGGCAGAGGTGTTTAGGAAGGCTAACAGCCTTCCCTGGTTGCCAGAAGGGTCCATCCTGCTCTCAGGAAACTCATAGGCAAGCTTCAGCACGAGCAGGCAGTGTGCAGGACCTGGAAGCAGAGCTGGACTACCAAGGAGACTGGAAATGTTGTCCAGGCATGAAGGAATGGTATTAGTGAAGTGAAAGCTGACCTGAGTTGGTACCTCAAAGGGTGTCTAGGGTAACAAGAAAAGGTTTTGATGTTTTACTGATTGTAAAGGGCTGAGTGAGGAGAATGTTGCTAGAGCATGTGAGGTACTCAATGCCTTGCTTTGCCTCAGTCTTTACAAGTGAGATCTCCAAGACCATGGTACATAGTTGAGGAAACTCTGAAGAGCAGTTAAGGATTTGAGTGAGAGTTTACTTGGGGAAACTTGACCCATACAAGTCCACAGGATCCACTGAGCTGCATCCAGTGGTGATGAGAGATAGTGGGAAGAAGTCTTAGCAAGGCAGCTCTCCCTCTTTTTTGCCGAGTTGTGGAGAATAAAAGAGGTTTCTGATGTACTTGAGCCTGGCATTTTAGAAGAGTGCATATTGGGTTACTGTGGGAGGATGAGAGGCAATAGGAGTCATTGGGATAAGGAAGAGTAAGCCTGGATATAGAGAAGTATTTTTTCCCATTAAGATAGGCAGGCAGTGGAGGTTGCCCAGAGAGGCTGTGCAGGGTTTGTCGAACCTTAGAAAGTTTTAAGATGCCTGAAAAAAAGCCCTGAGTAGCCTGGTCTGATCTCACAGGTCAATAATGTGAATAATGCTAGTTAGTTTGATGCCCATCATCTTCTGTAAATTCCAGAGTTGCTTTCCTCCATGTACCTCCCTGTACACGTAGCAGTCTTGAATTTAGCTGTCTTCTTACGGAGATACTCAGTCTCATATGATGTTCCTGTCAGTTCATGCTTGCCAACTCTTGTTCCTGCTACACTGCAAATCTATTTACTGAGCAAACATGGTCAAAATTTGCTGTCTTTTTTAGATCACTTCTGAATTTTACTTACCAGTGTGGAGTTGGTGAATTTGCAGTAACCTGCCTTCAGGCTGGAACAGATGGTTGGCTCTTGTTCCTCTCTTAATTTGACTGCCTATTTGTTTGTACCTGGGCCTTCCATCTCACCTCACTGGTGCTTAGTTAAAAGCTTTTGTTGAATGAATTCTTCTGAAATTGCCCAGAAATCCCAGTAGACTGCATAAACTGGATTACTGTTACGCATGTTCTGCTTGACTTGGAGGTTTTTGGTTCAGTTTGAGGTGGGTAATTTTGTTTGTTAGTTGTATTTTGTTTTTTAATGGGAAGGATTTACCAGTTGCATGTAGGTATGCTGTAGGTAATGAAAATGAAAGATGTCTTTAATTGTTCTATGATGCCCCCCTTCCCACTGAAGTTTTTATGTTCTTAGGCCTCTTTTCTTTCATCATTTAGTAATCTAACAGCTATTTGAATCTTCTGTGTTCCTAGAGATCTTTTGATGTTTCCCTTGTTCATCTGTCCTTTCTTTATTCCATCACACGCATCACTCTTTTTGCTACAGCAGAAACGTTGTCTTTGTCCTGACAGAGGCTCACATTTTATTTTCATTAAGTTCTTTATGGAGCTGTGACTTAGTGTTTTACCTTCTCTGTTGTGTAATCAGATTTTACATTCCTAGCAGTCCCGAATCTAAAGGAATGATTTTATGTGATGTGCATTTCTGTTAGACTTCTTAATAGAGGAAACTGAAAAAAAATTAATAAATGTTTTTTATGGAAACTTGAATTTTTAATTGTTAATCACAGACATAAGAAGACATAAGAGCAGAGAGCAGAGAATGTAAAAACCTATGCTAGACTTATGATCTCATGTTATTTATACCAGTGTGCAACTTTATACCTTGAAAACAGATTACAAAGAGGCCTAGCTAGTTTTTATGGTCACCAGCCATACCATGTGAAAGTCTGTGGTGTCTGGAGTTGTTATGGCTTGATCCTAAAAGATAGTGAAACTTCTGGAGTTAGTTCTATGGAATGTAATTAAAGCAAACCATTGAAAGATTTATAACTTCAGTTGGTTGAAAATTTAGGTTATTAATATTATCTGTCAGCCAGAAAGATTTATGTTTCAAGCAACTATGGCAGGAAATTTAATGCATGTTAATTTAGAACATTAGCTAATACCTTTATTTATCCACAGGGCAGATTGACTACTTGGGTTGCATTGACTATGTAGAAGTATTTTCTTGCTTTCTTTGGGAGGCTTTTGTAACCTGACACATCACATAGGTCAACAATATCTAAATGTTAACTACTGTCAGTCACAATGATATATTGTGTAATGTAATCTAAAATTAAATTGCGAAGAAATTCCTCCTATTTAAGGGGTGCTTGTTAAGGAAAGAAAAGATTTTGACATTTTGATGCTTTCCTTTTGCAATATATGTTTTTTATAGGCACCAATGAGCTGACTTAGTGAAATACAGTCATAAATGGTTTGTGTATTTGCATTAAGAGTATGAAATTCCTAAAGAGACTTGCAGTGAGTGACAGCAAACTCTTTAACGAGATTCAAACATTGCTGGAAATGTTGCCTTTACCCTGTATTTATTTGTGCCTTAGAGAAATAGGTACATCTGGAAGTCATGCTCTTCTTCAGGGGAATAATTGAGTCTGTCTTCAGAGGACTCCAAAACAAAATTTTGCTTGCAACAGTTACATTCTGGAGTATTAGAATGAACAGTAGTATTTTTCCCACAGTGTAACCTCTAAAAATCTGCCTTGCTGTTGAGGGCTTCTGACTTGATTCTAACCTGAATTTAAAACCGAGTCTCCAGGAGAGTATGTAAAAAAAACCTGTATTAAATGATATTCATTTCTTCCTTACCTGCTGAGAAGTGAATCAAGTTCCTCAATGTTTTTCTACCTCTTCTTGAACTTGTAATAAACCTACATTTGGGACAGGAGTTCACCCATGCATCATTTTGCTACTGTTTAGTTAGATGAACATTTATAAAAGAACCCATAAATCTAGCGTCTTTAGAATATTTCTATGTTGGTTCTGTGTTGGCTTTTTATTTATTAATTTGTTTAAATTCTCATTATTGTAACTACATATGTCTGCTCTTGAAATAGAACTTAAGACATCAAGTTCTTTAAAGAAACAAACCACAAATATACCACTGTATGTTTTTACTTTTCTGCAGGGGATTTTAGTGGCCCCCTTGTGAAAAGGTAACGTCACAGTTTTTCTTGGCTGTAAGAGTTTACAGCCTGAAAATGGCTTAGAAATAATAAATTTATGGAGCCTGTGGAGTGGTTCCTTCATCCCATGCTGAGCACAAGTTAAGAGTTTTCAGGACATGGGATGTAGAAGGCGAATAACTCACAGGACATAGATTTGTTGTTCGAATTGTGTCTCAGGCTTACTGCCTATGCAAGTTCTCCCCCAGATGTTTTGATTTAAGACATTGCACCAGACTAACTTTATCTTTTGGAGTCCCAAGTGGAGTTCTGGTCATGTGCAAGAACTAATGTCCTTTCAGGACCTGCCTTGTGGAAAAGATGCTGTGGGAGATGCCCGCATCGTTCAGAGTATGTCACTGACTTGGTGTGCCAAGGTAGATTTCTGTGGCAGAAGGAAAGTGTGTGTGGAATCAGTGGAAACTGTACTGTGAATGCTGCTGTTTCCCCTTTCTCCAGTCCCATTCCTCATGATCCGTGTGCTCTCTCTCCCCCAGTCTCATGACGTCCAGAGGGCCGGGTTGTAGCTCCTCCCTTTACCCAACGCAACATCCCAGCAGGACAGCTGGGGCTTGGCATCCCCACACTCTTTTTTCTGTGAGTCTGTCAGAGTCTGAAGAGGGTTTTTTCCCCCTAGAAGTGCATAGCTTGCTGAATGAAGTTAAGAAGCATAAATCTCCAAGGGTGCTCTTTAACTTTTATTTTCAGGGTCCCTAACACCTCTTCTGGCATTTTGCTCTGTTACACTGTGTTTGGGAGCAGCCCTCTCGTTTTCCTGAAGTCAGTGTATTTGGGGTTAGGATCTCCTTAGATCCCAGACTTCTAGCTCTGGGAAGAAGTGAACCAGCTTGATGGGTGAGAATCAGCAAGTATTTTCTTCCCAGCTGGTACCTCAGCTATTTACCAATATTGCTCTTCTTTAAAGCAGCCTATCACAATTATCAAACTTCTGCTTTATTTTGTGTTTCTTATTTGTCGTGACGCACGGAAAGGATTGTGATGTATGACGTGGTAGTGCATTAATACTAAAAAGCCTAGGATTATATTATTAAATGTGCACATTTATACATTATACGAGTCCCTTGCTTCCCTGGGCATGCAGTGCAAGGTTGAAAGCTGAAGAACATTCAGTGCTCAATCCCCATATGAGTTAAAATGGTCATTGATGGAATATTTTCTTTCCATGATTTTCACTGTGGAACAGCCTGAGGCAGGGGTTGGTGGTGGATATATGATACAAACTGCTCTGTAGAGTTTCATGGGCAGAGGAATAATGATGTTGGAAATCTAGTTTCTTGCTTTCCATTCCTCTGTCACTCTCTGTTTCCCTGTAAAATGAACCTGTCCCTTCTGAATTGTCATTCTATGATATTTGCTGACAGGGTATTCCTTTTCCTGCTTTTTGTGCTTCTGTAGTCTCTGGTTCCCTCAGGTTGTCTGTGTGATATTTCAAACTCTTAGCTTACATTTAGTGATTTGTAATACTGCAAAATTTGTTGTGATGGTATGGAAAGCTTTAATGGATCATGGCTTTCACTTTGACTCATAAATAGTTGCTCATTTAATTAAAATAGAGGATGCAGGACACATTGTTTAGGTGTGTTATTTAAATTTACATCACTTAATTTGGGCAAGAAGTTGAAAACTGTAACCATGTAAGGAAATGTTGGCTGTGATTTTTTTGTCCTAACAGTTCAGGTTTTTTTTTTCCTTGCTTTGACCATGTAATGGAGGAGTGGTTGGATGGCATTTCTTAGTATGTGCCAAGATACAAGCATAAAGTGAATTCTTCTGGACACATATCATACTTTGCTGTCCTCTGAATTGCAGTAATGTTCTGAGTTTGTTGCTATAAACAAGTAAATGCTCTCTAAATGCAGGCTGGTAATTCCATGGTGAGCTGTTTGTTTAAAATGTTGACTTAACCCAAGCCTGCTAGAGGGCTTAGTTTTACTTTCTAGCTCAAACAGAATGCAAGCTGCTTTCCATCTTCTTCCATGTTGCACCTCAGCCTTTGGAGATGTAAGACATGATAGCTTAAAACTGCAGTTTATACCTAGGTTTTCAGCAGTTTGGAATGCTAATTGGTTGTTAGTTTATAAATAAAAATGTCCTTTTAGCGGTACTTTCCAAAGCCTTTGAGTCCTGGGATTGAATCTGTGATTCTCAAATTGCTGAATGTTTTCCTCATCACTACCACTGTACATGTGAGGTGGTTGTGCTGAAGTTCACGTATCAGGCAGTGTCATATCTGTCTGTAGAAGATTTTGTTTCAGAGGGGAAGAAAAAAGAAACCTCCTCTTCTTGTACTTTCACAGTGAAGTTTGAACAGGAACCTGCTCAAGTCTCAGCTTTGAAGCTGCTTTGCTCACTTCTCTTCTGTCTTCCTTACGTGTAATTTTCTAAAGAATGCGAGAGAAGCTTTGGACTGTGCCAAATCATCAGTTTATATGAAAAAGCACAAAACTATATTTTGAGTGACTTCCTAGTTTTCTTAATGCCTGTCATTAGCCTCTATTCTGGAAACAGGATTTAACATAAGACACAAACAGGTGGAGTGGGAGACAACCCCAGAGTAAGTTGTAAGGAGGAGCAGGGTAGAAGGGGGCGTTGTGCCCAGCAGAGCAACCGGTGCGGTAGCAACAAGCAGCCACTTGATGGGCTTTGCTGTGAGAAAGGACTTTCAAGAACATGAATCAAAAAGGAAAAAAAATGATAAATAGGAAAAGTCTGGAAAGCCTTAAAGAGGAGAGAGAAATGCTTTTCCCAAATTTCATCTAAAGAATGGCCTGGGTTGGAGGGGATATTAAAAATTATCTGTTTCCAACCCCCTGCCACAGGCAGGGACACCTTCCACTAGACCAGGTAGCTCAGAGCTCCTTCCAACCAGGCCCTGAACGCTACCAGGGATGGGACCTGTGCCAGTGCATTGTAATCTTCATGCTAAAGAATACCTTTGTAAGATTGTGTCTGATCTAAACCTACTCTGTGAGTGTGAATCCATTCCCTCTTGTCCTGTCACTCCAGGATAGTCTCTCTCCATCTTTCCTGTAGGCTCACTTCAGGTATTGGAAGGCCACAGTTAGGTCACCCTCAAGCCTTCTCTTCTTCTGGCTGACCAATCCCAATTCTCTCAAGATGTAGGGATACAGAAACCAAAAGGCTTGCAAGTTGGTGAGAACTGGACTCAGTTGTCAGAGAAGTTGCTCATGTTTTTGCAACATGGAGCTTTGGACACTTAATACTCAATCAGAGGCTTGTAGGAGTATTAAATCACTCATTTGTGCAATGTTTAGGAGTACTTTTACTTTGAACCTTAGCACTTCAAATATTGATAACTAGTAAATTGCAAATTCCTTATTGGAGGAAACATGGCAATGCATATAGGTATGCATTATATAGGTATATATTATATATATTATATATTATGCATTATATAGGTAGGACCATATATTCCATAGCTCTGCGTTTTTCTTCGTGTTATTAACATGAATAAAATGTTAACCCTAATAATACTCAATCTGGTCCACTAAAATTGGCTCTGTGTACCTTAAACAACCAAAATTGTTTATAAAGTGAAGTAAGAACATAAATCTAATTTCTCATGTTAGCAGAGGCAAACTATTCCAGATAATGTGCTTTATGATATAGGGCTCTATTTTTGCTTTTTTAATTTTAGAACAGTAATGATGTATTCACTATTTAGGATTGCTTGTTACATAAAATGAAGGTAGACACGGTCTTGGCTTTGTGGCTTTAAATAAAAAATTAAATAAATAGCAGATTGGAAATCACAAGAGGCCCCAGATGACTAAATGAGGAAAATGAGTGTTGTGATGTGCTACTACATATAAGTTTTCAACTTATACAAGATCATGTTTTAGCTAAATGCCAGTACATAAAGGAATTTGTTTAGGAGCTCTGTACAAATGCATGCTTTTCTTTTTCCTTGCCAGTAGTGCTTCTCAAGCTCTCCCAGTAAGATATATTTAGTTTTTGAGCTTCTTCCTTCTGTCCTGTCTTCCCTCTGTCCTTCCAAGCTTAACCTTTGCAAATTCAGTGGGAAGCTGTCTCTGTTCATGGTATTACAAACTTCAGGTTTTCATGCAAATTTGTATAAAGGTGATACATATTAAAATTGCACAGTGCTTGTGGACTTTTTTTTGGCCTTTTTCTTGTTTTTTGTTCTCAGTGCTGGAAACAAATACAAAATTGGTAGTCGGGGAGAACCAAATGTTTTCATCAAGCTGTCTGTGAAACAGCTGTTTTTAGTGCCTGATGCTTACAAACTTACAAGAATCCACCAGAGAGCCCATCTGAAGCTTTCTGCTGCAGCTTGTTGGGTCATCTTGTATCTAGACTCAGAAGCAGTATTTTCCTACTCTCTAAAGTCAGTAACTTTATTCATTTAGGACTCTGCTGGTGGCTTTTAATGACCTGTGTTGCATGCCAGGCATTTATAGATTTAATATGCTGACTAATTTATATTCTTGCAGTATTAATGCAGCATCATAGTTCTTGAATGTTAGCTAATCCTTTACTCAGTCAGCCTAAATTTTGGCAAGGTCCTTATGTTTGATAATCCTAGACTTTCGATGGGGAAAGGGATAAGCAGAGTGTTTTAGGGGAAACAAGGCAACTTAGATTCAGAAATTGTGTTTGAACTCAATGTGAGTAAACATTACTCATAAAAGTAAATGTTTTAGTGTCTTACAGTATAGAAGCTACAACTCTGCCAGTTCTCTCTGATATGACTGAAAATACATCATAACCACCTATAGCAGGGGAAGGCCACAATGTCTTGTTGCTTTTCAGTATTGTTGCTGTGAATGCCTTAAACTGAGACTGAATTTCTGTTCTCTTTTTTTCTCATTTACTTTTACTGTCTTGTTCACCCCCCTCCAAAACTGACGAAATACAGGGCAGTATTCTGAAAATCTCTTGATGTTTGTGGCAATTTGAGTTGATGTAACTTAGCTTGGCTTGGTCAAATTTCCAGGTGACAGCTTTTAAATGGTTTAAATGCCCTGGGGAAAAAATCCGCAAACACACCTTGTAGAGAGTTTTTCTTTCAAGCATAAGTTTTGCATACTTCACTAAATTG